>NC_056726.1:811326037-811423537 GCF_019279795.1 Protopterus annectens
GGAGGCTGTTAGGCTAATGGCCCTAGAGATTCTTCCCCTTTTTACAGTTCTCCATTATGTCTTTATTTAACAGCAAACGATCCTTTCTTCCATATGACTTTTTTTATTATACTTTTGTTCTATTGCCACGATTGAGTTTTCTTCTAAATGACTATAAACTCTTGTCGGCATCAGTTCCAGTATGTAGTTTATACATCGTTGGAAGGCAAGCTATTGGTCTATAGTTTTTAGGATAGCTTGCAGGTTCACTCTTAAGTAACTTATATACAAACTAACTACTTCAATTATACATGCTCACTCCCTGGCTGCCCTCTTAAAATGGCACTGGGAATAGCACGTGCCTGGTATTTGCATGTGCACTTCAGTCCTTAATATGCTTCTTAAAGACACAGCGCATACACTCCGATCTACACCCACCTATAATACAAGCACACATGCAGGCATGCGCACATATGCACACACACACACACACACACACACACACACACACACACACACACACACACACACACACACACACACACACACACACACACACACACTCAGATATTCCCTGCATCAGCAGAAATTCTATTAATGTGTGTACAGACTTCTGACTCTGAACAAATTAAAACAATAATAAATAATGGCTACATTAATATATTTTAGCTCACTGCCATCACATTCATATAGTACAACCCACTGCCCACACACACACACACACACACACACACACACACACGCACACACGCACACACACACACACACGCACTCACTCAGGTATTCCCTGCATTAGCAGAAATTCTATTAATGTGTGTACAGATTTCTGACTCTGAACAAATTAAAACAATAATAAATAATGGCTCCAGTAATATATTTCAGCTCACTGCCATCACATACATATAGTACAACCCACTGTCCACACACACACACACACACAGATATATATATTTATATATATATATATATATATATATATATATATATACATATATATGCATATATATATATATATATATATATATATATATATATATATATATATATATGGGTCCACTTTTTAATTTTGAAATACCAAAATTTCAACTTTCAAAATACCGATCCTAGATAGTCGAGATTTTGGAATCTCGAAAGTAAAAAGTGAACAACAAAAAAAAAAACAACAACAACAAAAATAGTGTTTTTACAGGGGGGCAAGCCCCCCTGCACCCCCCACACCCCCTACTTAAATATACCAACTCCGAGATCACTCTACAGTGAAGAGAACGGTAATGCTCCTTAGGTTCATAGATTGATACTAGGCTATCTGCCTTAGGGCATTTATAAGCCTAGCCAGAGTGTGTTTGGCTTTCGCCACCCTTTTAGATAAGTTGACTGTGCCTCTGTATAGTAGGTCACAGAAGATAGCCCTTTTAAGGTTAGTTTACTGTGCCTCTGTCTAGTAGGGACACAGAAGAGATCCCAGGGGTAAACCTACGATCTCCAAGCCACTCGTCAAGATTTCTCTTGAAGAGGGTCATTGAGGGGCTCTGCCTAACATGGATTGGGATTTTGTTCCAGAGTGAGGGGAGGCTCTGGGATATGAATCTGTCCCTCCAGCATGTCCTATTTATTTCTGTGCTGAGGTTTAAGTCCCTGGAACATGTAGCTCTAAGGGATTTGGATTTCCTGAGGTGGAGCATGTCCATTAATTCTGGGTTGGACATGGCTTTATACGTCAGGCACAGATCGCCTCTGAGTAGGCGGTAAGCAACCGAGTAGAGCTGGAGTTTCTTTAGCCTAACTGCGTAGGGCATCTGTTTGAGTCCCTTGATCCTCTTGGTGAGGTACTTTTGGGGTCTTTCCAGTTGCTGCAGGTGTCGGGTAAGGTACATCCCAAATGGGGCATTCAATTATGGGCCTGATGAGTGATGAGTAGAGGGGCACAATGACCTCTCTTGATCTAGATGTGAACCCTTTCGTGATAAGGTGGGCTATATAGAGGATCTTTCTAACCACTTTGGCAACGTGATTGTCAAAGGAGAGATTGCTATCTACTTGGGTCCCCAAATCCCTAATTACTTCTTCCGTACTTAATGGATTACCACCTATGTGGTAATTTGTGGGCACTTTGTTTTTCCCAAAGGGGATGACTATGCACTTTTTGGCATTTAGCTTTAGGCCATGGCTCTGGCACCAGTTATCCGTCTCTGTGAGACCTTTTTGGAGGATGCTTGTGTCAGTTGGTGAGTCGATTATGGCACCCAGTTTGCAGTCATCTGCGAACTTGGTCAGCCATAGTCCTCCCGTGTTAGCATGTACCTCAGAGAAATATATACCGAACAAGAGAGGTCCCAGGACTGAGCCTTGTTGGATGCCACTTGTAACTGGTTTAGAGTCTGACATGGCACCTGCAATTCTGACCATGTGGGTTCTATCCCTGAGCCAGTTTGCAACCCATCTTGTGACATAGGGGTTGATATTTAAGCTGGTGAACTTATTTATGATGCTCGAGTGGGGTATTGTGTCGAAGGCTTTTGCGAGGTCCAGGTAGGCTGTGTGGACTACCTTCCCTTCATCTATGGCCTTGGTGACTGTTTCAAAGAAGTCGACCAGGTTCAAGAGGCAAGATCTGCCCTTAACAAAGCCGAATTGGGTAGGATCCAGTATTTGGAGGTTCCCAGTGTCTTTGTTTATGAGTTCCATGATGATACGCTCCATAGCTTTGCAGACCAGGCTAGTCAGGCTTATGGGGCGATAGTTTCCGGGGTCTGTTGTGGTACCACCTTTGTGGAGTGGGGCCACTGTTGCTGTACACCATTCCTTGGGTACATATCCTGTAGTAAGGCTGAGACTGAACAGTGACTTTATGTGAGGGTTCAGTTCTTCTTGGAGCTCATGTAAGACACAGCCCAGGACACCGTCCGGTCCCATTGATGCTGTGTTTTTTGCTTTGGAGAGGGCAGCTCTCACCTGTGCATCTGTGATGTCAGGGAGGCTACACTCTGTTGGGATAGACATTTGCTCTTTTGGGGGGGGGGGAGTTTGCACTGAACCTGTCTGCCAGGATGTTGGCAATATCTGTGGGTTCAGTGTATTTTTTGTCATTTTGCACTAACTCAGAGCATATCTGGGAGTTGCCACCCAGGTTCCTGACATAACTAAAGAAGGCCTTGTGATTATCTTTAGCGTCTTGTGCAATTTTTCTTTTGAAGCTGGCCTTAGATGATTTTATGAGGGATCGTAGTTTCTTGCTAGTACTGATCAGAGATGCCTTCCCTTTTTGGGATTTTTCTCTATCATGTAGTAGCTTCCTCCTTCTGTCGTATAGCTTATTTATGGCCGGGGTCCACCAGACAGGTCTCCTGCCTTTGGAGGAGTGAGTCTTGGTTTTATTTGGGATAGCACGATCCATGCATTCCTGTAGGTGTCCATAGAATGCGTTTGTAAAGGATTCTGCTGTTTGGGCCGTATTTTCCACTGGCCCGGGGGCTTTGAAGGATTCCACCTTGGTTTTAAGAAGTGTTCCACTTACCATTCTCTTCACTGTAGTGCGATCTCGGAGTTGGTATATTAAAGTAGGGGGTGTGTGGGAGGTGCAGGGGGGCTTGCCTCCCATGCAAAAATACTATTTTACTTGTTTTTGTTCACTTTTTACTTTCGAGATTCCAAAATCTCGACTTTCTAGGATTGCTATTTTGAAAGTTGAAATTATACATATATATATATATATATATATATATATATATATACATACATATATATATATATATATATATATATACATATATATATATATATATATATATATATATATATATATATATATAGGGCAGAACAGGAAATTTTCCCTTTTCCTTGCTGTAGTGCGATCTCGGAGTTTGTATATTTAAATAGCAAGGGGTGTGTGTGTTTGGGGGGGGGCTTGCAAAAACATCCAGGAGAATTTTTTTGTTTTGTTGTTGTTTTTCTTTCGGGTGCTCGAAGTTTTGAAACTTCGATCATATGGTCTCGACCATATGAAATTTGAAGTTTTGAAACTTCGATTATCTGAAGTAGAGCCATATTTGCATAGACACACACAGATACAGATGCAAACACATACACACACCCATGCTCGCACAAGCGCATGTGCGCACACACGCACATATACTCAGACTTGTACCCAATAATTTCAGCCACTTTGATGACTGTGTTAGATGTCCTGACTGTAGTCAAATGAAGTAATAGAAATGAAATTGTCAGTAATATATTTCATCTCATTGCTGTCTGTGCTGGTTTTTTATTTTGGCACTTAGGCTAAGTGGCAAACCACATAGCAGAAGGAGAAATGGGATGAGACACCAAGCTGCAGCTAAAAGCAGTTTAATCCAAAAACAACTTTAACAAAACATAAAATTAGTTACAAAAAATGTTAGCATATTTCGCTTGTAAGTCGTATGAGGTACCCTCATTTAACTATGTGTAGTTGCATCTGCTTGGCCAAGGCAGTATCTATATCATGCAATTAATTAACTAATTTAATCAAATCAAATCAAATCAAACCAAGTTCAAGCTGATGATTGAACCCTAGTGTACTAATTCAGGCACTGGATATTAAACTTGAGTCCTGAGAGCAAGTAAATCAGGAGGGTCAGTTAATTAAGAATGTGTCATGTTTTTTTATAGACAAGTCATATCTGTTGACACATGATGACTGCTTGAGCTGGTGCTTTCTGAAATTTTACAGTTGCTGAACTGATACTTTTGGAAGTCTTACGACATTAATCAAAAATAGCATGTAGTTTCCTGAGTTGTCTGAAACATTTACAAAGAACATCGTGTTATTTTTTTCTATTCATTTTACACATTAGCTTTCCTTGTCTAAAACATATTCTTGTTAACCATGATTACTTCTCTTTTTAAGCGCACAGGCATTGGGTTCAAAAGGTCACACACTGCACCTACTTGTAAACTATGTCTTATACATTTTACAGCTTAACTGCAGCACTCTGATTAATTAATGTAGGATTATTAAAAGCATGCTCACTAATAATCATATCATAATAAGCTAACAAGCGCAATAGTTATCTAGTTAATGAAGATTTATACTGTTATGTCTCTGCTACTCACTCTGTGCTTTAATGCCCACCCATGAGGGAACCAGACTGATAAAATGGAACAGAATGAATGGGCCCAATACATCCAACCTCCTGATTTGGTTAACTTACACTGGACATGCAGCCAAAGGAACTGCATGTTTTGAAACAAAAATTGGTACTTTATAAACATGCTGTAATACAAACAGCAAGACGAAATGCAGGAAAAAAACAGTTACAAGTAATGATTGATGCAATAACACTAACATTATTTTACTCGTAGGAAATGCTCATTTTTTTGAATTTTATAAGCAAATTTAATAACTGTACATTTATTTTTTTTTAATTATTGTGATTAGTTTGATGTGCTTTTTTAAGTCTTGTTTAGTAGTTGCAACACAATTTATTTTGTGCTATAATTTAAAGATTGTAACTTGTTAAAATTCTGGATGAATTAGAGCTGTCCATTTTAACGTATGCAGTTGCCCAGTGTTAGACTGATGTTAGCATTGAAACAAGTTTTATTTAGTTAGTTAGATAGTCCAGTATGTTTTCTAGTGCAAAAATTAAGATATGGCTATCTGTTGTAGTCTGATGCAAGAAAACATCGGTATGAATAACCATTTGCAGATTGCTATTTGAATTATGACACCATTAACTACTTTTTGTCCTACGTTTGGATTATGATTAGATAGTCTCAATGTTGAATTTAAACTACTTTAACCGTTATTTTATGCATTGAATAACTTTAGCATTTTTAGCTGTTTTAAGAGTTTTGGTTTATCTTACCAGATGTTTTAGTTTATAGCTGCTTTGTTGTCCATGGCATACCAGATGTTTTAGTCTATTAATTGCAGTTGATTTATTGTTCATGGCATATAGAGCAGCTGAAGGCAAATCAGTCTCAGTGGTGTCATTTTTTTAATTGAAATAAGGTCTGCAGGAGGCATTTTATGGAGATGTGGCAGCTTTTAGGTCTGATGTATTTTTGCAAAATGCAGCAGTAGTTTTTTAGGATTTAGAACTTTTTTGATACACTTTTATAAAACTTGTAGCAAGCAGGGGTGATGTTTATATTTTAGTTATGTTTTATTTCAACATGGTCTTCGAAGTAATTACAAAGAATTAAATATTTTGTACTCACCAGTAGAAATTACAGTCTGCAAATTAATGTTCACTTCAAGTTGTTTACTTGTACTTACAATGCCATTGACATGATGAGATACAGTCATCTCACTTAGTTGCAGTTTAAGTGTCTTGTCAGTGGTACAGAATAAAACTGTGTAAATACATTTAAGGCAATACTTGGAAAGTATATTGTCTGGCATCTTAAGTGAATGCAAAATCAGCTATTATAATGGTGAAAAAAGCAGTTGTCAAGTCCAAGATTAAATGATACAGTTTAGTAAATGAAGATATTTTTTTTACAATAGCACTGATATCTGGGCCAGCAATTGGAAGTAATGGAACAGAATTGTTTAATGTTTTTCTTTTTTTTTTAATTTACACTTATTTGTCACAATTGATCAGCCTTTTTATGGGCACAGAGCCATTGAACAGACTCACAACAGGTTCAGTTTTGCCCACCTACAATAGTTTTTCCATTGTCTCTGATGTTTTGGCATGCCCTCTAGAGAGTTGATATTGCTGAATGCTTGTAAATTAGTTTACACTTACCTTAACAGTGAACTACAGTTTTGACTGTGTTGTCAGAGCTGCACTGAAGGTCCTACTTTATTTTCTTTTAAATAGCGTTACCTAACAGAACTATTACAAGCACGATCCTCATGGATTGAATTGTAAGGCTATGTTTGTCCACTATGTTAATGATCTGCTTTAAGTGTGGGTGGAACACCATGCAAGCTATTTTGTGCATGTTGTATTTGATTGCAGTGCATTACCTCTTGAGCTTCAAACACAGCAAAATTTAGTTAAAACTATAAGTTTGGATAGGATTTGAAAGTTTTGTGTAGTTACACATTATTATTTTTGACATCTTATGTGACCAAGTCTTATTTTTAGTACTTACACCATTTTTTATTGTAGGAGGTGCCTCTGCTGTTGGTGTACCTAGCAAATTACATGTTTTACTGTCACAATTAAATAATGAATGACAATTGCCATTTCACATAGCTAAATTACAATTTGGTCTACAAATTAATACATGCACTGTAGCCTTTTAGGGAGCCCTTTTTTGCCTATGTTGTTGAATCATTTTGCCTGATAAAAAAATAATTTGTATTTTGCTTTTTTTTTGGTACTTTGTTTTTTTTTTTTTAATAAATGATCATGTCTATTTTAAGGTATCTGTGTTTGACTGATGTTTATGTATATGCTTTTTGTGTATTTTGTGTAGTTTACTTACTTGCTGTGTGAGTTTATAACTGCATGATTTAAATGCACATGTCCCAGCTTTAACGGTTTACTATTATAACTCCGAAGTGCATTCTGTTGAAACCCGGTATTTCCGATTCCTAAGCATGAAAGTGACAGTGTCAAATTCCAATATTGCTGAAAGTACATCTCGAATTCGACCTCCAAACTGGCTTTAACATGGGTCAAGATAGGGGCGAGATTTGTACTTCGACAATGTCAGGTTCGACATTGTCACCATTCGACCCTTGCCGTTTGCTGTAGTGGTGTCGACAACATAAGCGTCGGAATTATGATAGTAAACCGCTTTAACTTAAGTTTAATTTTAAATCTGTTAAAGCTTTTAAAGGAAACATTTTACTTAACTTTTTGATTACATAATCTTACAGACCAGCTGTGGGTACTTAGTACTCATATCAGATACATTTTTGTTATTTTTGAAATGGGCGTCATTTTACTCTTTTTGTATTTTTCGTGCATCCTACTTCTGACACCAGTTTGTGTTGAATTCTTATTTTGGTACTGGGGTTAAGTGGTAAACCACAATACAGATGGAGGAATGAGATGAGACACCAAACTGCGGCAGTTTAATCAAATACAACTTTAACAAAAGATAAAAACAGGTCCTTATAAAACATATCAGCTTATCCATCTTGCAAACCATGTGAGTGACCCCCATTCAGCTACGTTTAACCAGGTTCAAGCTGGCAACTTGAAACCTAATGCATTAATTCGGGCACTGGTTATTAAACTCGAGTTCTGAGAGCAAATAAATCAGAGTCAGTTAACTAAGAACGTGTCATGGCCTTATAGGCAAGTCATATCTATTGACACATAATAACAGTTTGAGCTGGTACTTTCTGGAATCTTACAACTGTTAAACTGATACTTTTTGGTCTTACACCATTAATCAAAAATAGCATGTAGATCCCTGAGTTGCCTGAAATATTTACAAAGAACATCATATTATTTTTTCAGTTCATTTTTACACACTAGCTTCCTCAGTCTGTTAGTGTATAAAATATATTTGTGTAACACATGATCATAGGAAGTTACTAGGCTAATGGCCCTTACAAGCTTAACCATGTTCTACCCTTACTTCCATGATCAGCATCGATTGTCCCTGTCCAAGAGGAACACAGGTGGAACCCCCAGGGTGAATTAATGGTTACCCATGCAATCATCCAGATTGCATTTGAACAGGACCAATGAGGTGCTCTGTTTGACATGTAGTGGGAGTCAGTTCCAAAGGTGTGGTAACCTCTGGGAGACAAATCTGTCTCCAGCAGGTTTTATTAATGTCACATACCAGGTTAAGGTTTTTAGAGCAAGTAACCCGTGTACCATTTGGCTTACGGAGATGCAGCATTTCCAATAAAGCAGGGTCAGGGATTTTCTTGTATGCAAGACAGAAATCACCTCTGTGTAGTCTGTATGAAACAGAATAAAATGACAGTGATTTCAGATAATCCACATAGGAAAGATGCTGAAGACCTTGAATTTTTCTTGTGAGGAACCTTTGTGATTTCTCCAGTGGCTGTAGGTGCTTGGAAAAGTACATACCAAAAGGGACATTGTACTCAATTATTGGCCTGATGAGGGAAGAGTACAGGGAGGTTGTAACTTCTGTTTTTCCTGGAGGCAATGCCCTTACCTATGAGATGAGCAACACTGTGGAGACATGGTTGTCAAAGGTAAGGTTGCTGTCAACCTGTGTGCCCAGGTCTCATACCACTGAGTGTGTACTTAAGGTGTTGATATTGATGTGATAATTAGCAGGAACATCACCCTTACAGAAAGGGATGATAATACATTTTTTTGCACTGAGTTACTTCTCCCCTTTAGGAACACAGGCATTGTGTTTGAAAGATCACAGGCTGCAGCTGCTAGTAAAATATGTTTATCTCATATATTTTTGCTTAAATGCAAAACTCTGATTAATAGATGTAGGATTATTAAAGCATACTTACTGTTAGCCATAGCATATCATAATAGGCTAACAAACATAATATTTATTTAATTAATGCAGATTTATACTACTCACTTTGCTGTTTAATGCCTTGCTGTGAAATAACTGAACAGATAAAGTGAGACAGAATGCATGGGTTCGGTGCACTTGTCAGACACAAATTTCATGCTGTTGCCCCCCCCCCCCCACACACACACACACACACAAGAGAGAGAGATGCTCACAATTGCACAGAGTTGTAATCCACTCTGCTACAGGCCCCATGAAGGAGTTCAGTGTCTCTCCAACCTAACACCACTCTTAAGTATTCAACTGCGGTGCCACCTTTATCATTCTTATAAGAAAAGCGCAGTCCGGGTCTGAACTGTCTGCAAACAGCTAAAGTTAACTTTGAACCTAACACCACTCTTAAGTATTCAACTGCGGTACCACCTTTACCATTCTTATAAGAAAAGCACAGTCTGGGTCTGAATTGTCTGCAAACAGCTAAAGTTAACTTTGAACCTAACACCACTCTTAAGTATTCAACTGCGGTACCACCTTTATCATTCTTATAAGAAAAGCGCAGTCCAGGTCTGAACTGTCTGCAAACAGCTAAAGTTAACTTTGAGTATGTGTCTACCTGTTTGAGCCAATATTCATTTTCCCCTGGAGAGCACTCTGCTTTGGCTTGTAAGCAGCCCCCACACACACACACATACACACACATCCATCTTCTACTTTCTCTCTTATTCCCTTCTATTAGCAAATAGTATCCATAACTGATCAATACTGTGTGTTTGTTAATTTAAACTAAGACCACAGTAGCCTACTGATACAAGGTTATCCTGTTTTTCCACCTGGGAAATGGTTAAGTAATGACTTACAGTTTCAGAGCAGTCCTTGGTCAATTGTGATTGTTTCTTAAACACAAACTTGTCTTTGCTTTGGCTCATTAGCAGCAGTACAAAGAACTGCCTGCTCACACCCTTGTTCTCCCCTCCCCCTTCCCTGTTTATTACCTTAAGACAATCCCAAAGTTAATAAATATTACCTGTGGCAGGAGCCATTTTTACAACTACAACCACCCTTGTCACTATCATATGTTCATTTATCAGTTAACTCTGTTACCTGATTGTTTCTAGCCCCCTCATAAGAGCAAGTAACAGGGTCTCTACCCGGTTCACTCCCCACCCTGCCCACTATTCCCTCCCACCCCCAGTGGTCCCACCTTTATTACACTCACAAACCCCTCCCATCTTTCCTGTAGCCAACCACAGCACTAACCCAACACTACCTCCTCCATCTTCCCACTACTATCACACCTCCTCAACTAACATGTACAAGCATACCTTAACTATGCTCATGGCATGCACTCTCCTTATATATCTTACATCCTACCAAAGCTCCATCATTCTCCCACTCAACCACTACCACTGTACTACTACTCACACCACCACTCATGTCTTACCCCAACTCAGCTCCCCTCCCACCAACTCAAGAAACATCCCTATGTACCCCGCATATATTCTACCAACTATATTACTCAAACATAAAGCATCCCTACAACTTTACACAGTAACCTTCCCACCATACCTATTACCCAAAGAGCACAATCATAAAGTTTCCCTTATAAAAAACACATTCAAAAACTGATAAAACTAATAACCTCATGCATATCTAAACTAGCCCTAAGTGGAGATATCCACCCCAACCCTGGCCCTACTATCTCCAACCCCAATCCTCATAATCAGACTAGAAACCACAACTTCTCCCATATTACAGCCAATAGAAAGCCAAGTGACTTCCTTCTACTAAGCCTAAATATTAGAAGTATATCCAACAAAGTCCATGAACTCCATGCCACCATAGACTTGTACTCCCCAGATATAGTCATCCTGACAGAAACCTGGCTAAAACCTCACATTACCAGTGAGCATATACTCCCCACAGGTTATGGCATACTAAGAGTAGACCGGCTAAACAAGAAAGGAGGCGGTGTAGCTATAATATTTAAACAGCCTCTAAACATCCAGATCTTAAAATCATCAGCTCCACAAATAGGCAATGAAGAAATAATATATACCAATCTCAAAATAAACCAAAACAAAACCATCAACATAATTGGATGCTACTTCCCACCTGGCCAAAACATCCCTCCACTAGAAAACCTCCTCAGCTGGTCTACCCACCATCTCCCCCAAGAAACTATCATTTTAGGTTATTTCAATATTGACTGGCAATCCTGTTCTGGCAACCATCCAACCCATCATGTAAACCTTCATGGCTTCACCCAACTAGTCCAGTCGCCAACCAGGATAAATAAAAACTCCAGCAAGCACACTACCCTGGACTGGATACTAGTCAGTAAGAGCCCCCAGTCATATATAATAGGCTGCTTATCAGACAGCCTCAGTGATCACTCCCCAGCATTCCTACTCAAAAAATACCTATACCAAGCTAAACCTGTCCTCTACCGTCAAATACGTAAAAACTAAACTTTAACCCACTCAGATTCATCTCATCCCTCAAAGAATGCAACTGGCATCCTCTAAAGTGCCTCAGTCTTGATGACGCATTTGAATTTTTTAATTCTACCTTCCTGAGCATCTTTAATTACCATGCCCCCATAAGACTTTCCAGAATCAAAGCACAACCCTCCCCATGGCTACAGAAAACCACTAAGTCAGAAATGAAAAACAGGGATAAAGCCTGGGAGCACTGGCGCAAAACCAAAACCTCCTCAACTAGACAGAAATTCCGAGAACTACGCAATAGAGTCAAAAAGCTAATAAAACAGGACAAATTCCAATACTACCAGTCTGCCCTAGACTCCTCTCAACACAGCCCCAAACAATTCTGGTCCTCCATAAACTCCATCCTCCACCCAGGTAAAGTCAGTACCCCTCCTCCTAACATCCCTCACTCCTCAGAAAATATTGCTACCTCATTCAACACACACTTAACACAAACCATACTATCACTAGCTAAACAACACAACCCCCCTCCCCTCCAACCCACACCTTCAACTAGTAATCTTTCCACTGCCTTCTCTTTTTCTCCTGTACCTACCTCCAACATAAAAAAAAACTAAACTTAAGCCCACCAGATTAGCAGCAGACAACCTCCCAAGTGAATACCTACAAATCGCAGCTGATGCTCTGGCCTACCCAGTATCCATCTTGATTTACGGATCTCTGTCAGAAAGTTACATTTCCACACTGTGGAAAGTATCACATATAATTCCCCTCCACAAAGCCAGACCCTCCACAGAACTAACCAATTACCGCCCCATAGCTATTCCCTCTCTACTCTCCAAAATACTAGAGAGATGCATACACTCTCAGGTCTCAGACTACCTCCGTACTAACAACCTCCTTTCCAATACTCAGCATGGTTTCCGACCAAACCATAGCACCACCACTGCCTTACTCTCCTTTACTAACACTATCCTTCAGCATAAAACAATGGCTATCTCTCCTCTGCTACTTTCCTAGACCTATCTAAAGCATTTGACATAGTCCCACATAAACAACTCATCTCTGTCCTCAATAACCTATTCTTCTCACAATCGGTCACCAACTGGTTTCAGAGTTACCTGTCTGACCGCCAACAATCCGTTGTATGGCAGAATGACATATCTCCCCAACTACCTGTCTCCATAGGGGTTCCCCAAGGATCCATCCTTGGACCCCTACTCTTCTCTGTTTTCACTAATAATCTAGCCTCTGCCACCAAGCATGGCACACTCATACAATACACAGATAACTGAACCATCATCTGCTCAGCCCAGTCCCTACCCAAACTGCAAAAAGTCACACAGGAAGCCTTTTCCTCTGTTGAAACTTGGTTATCTGATGCCCAATTAATACTCAACCCAAACAAAACGAAACTACTCATCTTCCAACCCACCAAACATACTCAAAACAACTCTCGCTTTAACATCACAGCAAAAGACAACACCACTATATACCCAACTGAGCACACCAAATTGCTAGGAGTGGAAATAGACAATAAACTAAAATTTGACATTCACATATCCTTGACCAAGTCCACAAAAAACTAGGAGCGCTATACAGAAATAAGCAACTTCTCACCAAAGCAGCAAAGATTTCAATAGCAAATTCCTACCTTATCTCCACCCTACTTTATGCCTGTCCAATAATATACCAACCTAAGGCAATGCGATTTAAACAAGCTAGAGACCTGCTACAACAAAATCGCCAAATTCGCCACAGGGGCATCCTACCGTAGTCACCACTGTCTCTCACTTGCTGAACTGGGCTGGCTTGAACTCCCTCACCTCCTTCAATGGTATCAACTCTCACTTGCCCACAAACTAGTAAATCATCCACTAAGTGTCCCATCCCTCCAGAATCTACTCCAACCCTATTGCACCACCAGACCACTAAGATCCAGCAACAAAAATCACTTGCAGATCACTAAAGCCAATAACTCTGCTGGTGAAGCACTATTCTCTTGCACCATACCCAAATTATGGAACTCCCTCCCACCCACAATTACCTCCATACCATCATGCACCCACTTCAAAACTTTACTAAAAGCACACCTAAAAACATGCTGGCTATGCCCTTGCAACTCCCACTCTAATATCACCCTCCCCATCCAACCACTACCTTTCTTTCCACTCCACTAACTACCTTGATTATAGCAACCTCAGATGCTCATAAGCCAGTACTTATTATACAGCAGGAACTTCTTCTTGTAACATTTGTTAATGTCTGTTATGTACTTCACAGATAAAGATTCTAGTTGTCTACTGATGTACTATGTTTTTCATCTGTAAATATATTGTAAGTAATTGCTATGTAAATTTTAATTGCTATGTAATCCAATGTAACTACTGTCTGTTTATTTTAACTGTGGAGCTTTTCTCCCCGGTCCTCCACTGAAAATGGACCTACGTCCAGTCAGACACTCCCAGTCAACAAATATAAATAAATAAATACATAAATAAATAAATAAATAAATAAATAAATAACGGACATTTTATTTACCATGTACATCTCAGAACTCTGATTGTGATGAAATGAATAAATACATAAGTAATGGGCAAAATAATGTATTCAGCGCAGTACTATCAGATGCATGCAGTGCAGCCTATTGCAAATTTTGTATGCCTAGCTGCGCGCACACACACACACACACACACACACACACACACACACACACACACACAAGTGTCCACCAGCTATAGACACTTTATTGACTGTATGCAGCTCAGATGTCTAAATATGACCAGATGAACTGTGTAAGTAATGGCTACAGTAATATGTATATTAGCTCATTGCTATCAGATGCATATGTTGAACCCATTATAACCCACTTGCATTCAGACACACACACACGCACACAGTTGCATGCAACATGTACAGCCAGTTTATTGAATGTATATACCATTGATATCAGATTGTGATCAAATGAATGAATAAATACATAAGTTATAGTCATAATAATGTATTTAGCTCATAAGCAGACCAAATAATTTGGGCATAAATTATAGTGTGCAGAATCCTGAAGGTAAGAGAACACAGAACACCGACTGTAGGCCATGCTAGGGCTAACCGCACTTTGGTGAAAAAAATGACTCTAGGTGATTCAGTCATGTTAATTAATGTCACCAAATGGGGATGGGTATTTGCCGGTGATAAGTAGATTGAAGACCCAGCTACCTATGACCTACCCCATGCTAATGGTGAGAGGGGTGTATGTACCAGAAATTGCAATGCTGTTAGTGCATCAAAACAACATAACATATAGAAAATTAGTAATAAGTGTCAGACTTAAAACTTGTTCTTTATATAGCTGCTTGTAAATGTACCATTTCTGGTGCAAAACACATTTAATGTTAATAGTTTCATTCAGTCCTGGGGTGTTATCTTCTGATAGCAACAATTCCCAATGTAATTCTCTGACTTTCAGCTGATTGTTAAAGTCCCTCTCTCTTAAATCCACATTAATTTGTTCAACTACCTTAAAAATATATAATATGATGTTGTCCTATCTCGCCTTCATTCTTAACAGGTTGGTTTTGGATCCAACTAGGCCTTATGCACAAGCTCAAGGTCTTCCACTAGCTCATGGCTAAAAACACTATCCCATCATGCACTAGGAGAGCTCCTCAGATCTCGTTTGCTGCTAAACAAGATCAGGTGCTCTTCCTACTGGTTCTGGCTAAGTAGACATTTCTTCACATATTTGAGATAAATTGTTTGTTATTTCTAAGTGTGTTTTTTCTATTTAATAATTACTCAAGTGAATTGCATGTGTTTCCATTTTTCTTTTTGAGATTCAACTGCTGTTGGCCATCGTTTTCTCTGTGAGGCCTTTTTTCCCCTATCCCAGCTTTAAACTTAATTTTTAAAAGCCTGTTTTAGTTAGAGGGCTTTCCATTTCTATTAGACCTTTTTTCAATGAGTTGTTAGTTGTTTTCCTTTATTGTTGCTGATTGGTACAATATCTTCTAAGGATTCCAAGATTTTAAACCCTTTGGGTTTTAAAAAGGCATCGAATGTGGATAAAAAATGTTTCTTACTGATGGGCATACCATTTGTGTGTACTGTCTAGGAGCGGTTCATCTCCAAAAGTCCCTTGCCATCTGTCATTCCTTTATTCACAGGGCGTCATTGGAAAGAAAAAAATAAACTGATTCTAAGAGGCCTGTTGAAAACCCTCTTCTCTGAAGTGATCCAAGAAGGTCCATGTTCTTCTAAGTGTGGCCAATCCCCTTCTTCAAAGTCCGACAGGAAAAAGGTCCTGATCATGAAGTGCTCTGTCGGAGCCGTCCAACAAAGTACCAACAGTTTCAACTCCGGATCCGAAGGCTGTTGGGTGAAAGAGGCCTACTACTTTGGCTCCTTCAGTTTCGGTGCCGGTGGTGTTTTATTTACGGAGCCAGTTCCCCAGAATTGGAACTGGTATCCCCCACTCTCAGGTCATCATTGCTATAACCCTCCAAATCTCCTGCCCCTCGACTCAATCTTTCAAGAGCCAGTCCCATGATGATGTGGATCATGTGGTGCAGAGGCTGTTAAGAACACCGGCACTCACAAATTTTTATTGGATCCAACCAAGAGGGCTTCAGAACTGACCAAATCCACCCTTTCTGCATCAACTCCTCCTCCAATCCGATCTCAGACCTCGAAGCCAGAATGTCCGGATCTGATCATAGTGGAACTGTCAGAACCAAGACCTATCACAGGATCTTTGGATCTGAATATTGCTCTGACATCCTTGGTTCCATTGGAACTCAAGGAGTCTAGGAACTGATGCTCTCTAGTTGGCTCTGGAGAGGGGAGTCAGATCGGACAGTCATTGGATCCGAACTTGCTCTCGTGGCGTCGACTCGGGTGAGCTTGGCTCCTAACTCAACCTCGTAGCTGTCCCCCTTGGTTCCAGGGATTCTCTCTGGTTCTTCCGAGCCAGCAGTTCCTCAGATCAGGGATGAGGGGCTTTCGAGGTGAGGAGGAAAGTGCTATCTCCACAGGCAGCTCTGCTCTCAGGTCTTGACATTTTTCCCCAAAAGGCACCGGTGTCTGTCTCTATACCCTTGCATCCACAGGGATGTGGAGATCCTAAGCCTCAGGCTGCCCCCCTCTCTTCTGAAACCTGTCCAGAGTACCCCTCCCAAAAAGTCCCTTGGAAGAGGTTATGCAAGAGGAAGCATTTAGACTCCCCAGAGGAGTCAGTCACTTCACATATGGATCTCGATGAAGCCCAAGGGTCCCCATGGTCACGTCCTGATGGTGTTTCCTTTGAAGACATCTTGGAAATACTTAAACAGAGAGGCAGCTGGAAGTCCACCAACCCTTCAGTGGAGGAGTCTGTCTTCCTGAAGACTTTTGGATCTCACTCTTCCTCCACTTGGGTGTCTCCACCTTTCGACAGACTCATGGGTTTAGTTTCTTGAAAGGGGTGGGAGTCTCCAGATTCTGTGGAACCAGTTCCTCTGAGACCAAATAAGTTCATTACATCTCTGTCGGACAAAAAAATTCTAACTGAATTGTTTTTAGTGCTGTTTTAGCTGCCTTTCTGTAAAAAAAAAAAATCTAAGCTTGTTTCCTGCCTTTCCTGTAACTAGTCTAGTCCAGATACAGATTTGCTGTATTCAAGACTGTGAGCTTCTGAGCTCCCCAAGACTTTCTGTGCTGGAGGGAAACCTTCTAGCTTGTCAGTGGGAGTGGTAAGTACTAAGTAGCCTATCTACCACAAGAGGAGTGGTTTCTGGCCCAGAAATTGTAGTTATTGGCCGTTTGAGCAGTTTTTCCATCTCTTTCAACTTTTCTGGTTTAAAAGCCTGTGTTTGAGCTTTTTTCCCACTTCTCCTGTAACTAGTCTAGTCCAGATACATATTTGCTGTATCCAAGACTGTTTGTAAGCTTCTGAGCCTCCCAAGCCTTTCTGTGTTGGAGGGAAGCCTTCTAGCTTATCAGTGGGAGTGGTAAGCACTAGGTAGCATATCTACCACAAGAGGAGTGGTTTCTGGCCCAGAAATTGTGGTTTATTGGCCGTTTGGGCAGTTTTTCCATCTCTTTCAATTTTCTGGTTTAAAAGCCTGCATTTGCACCTTTCCCGCCTTTCCTGTAACTAGTCTAGTCCAGATACAGATTTGCTGTATCCAGGACTGTTTGTAAGTATCTGAGTGGTGCCAAAGTCTGCTCTTCAATTTTTACATTAGATCTACTAGTTCTCGCCTCTCCTGCACTTTTACTAGCTTATTAGTCTAGCACTTTACCAGACTTCTTGTAGCAGTAATTGTAGCACACAAAAGTGCTACCAGCACTAAACGTTCTACAAGGAAACAGATCCAGTACTTATTATTAATGCCACCCCTCCAGGCATGTCTAAAGGTCAGTTCCCTGTGCTTTCTCCTATTAACCTGGTGAACTTGGGCATCCTGTGGCAATGTAGCAACTGCCCCATGTACACCGGCAACCCTCTCCCTTTACCTCCCAACACTCAGACTTGCGAGGGATGCATTATCTATCCAAACTGGAAGCCACGCACTTTCCAGCCAAGACTGGAATAGCTGGTCAAGAAGAGAAGGTCAACACTTGTACCACACCACATGGAACACATAGACCTCCAGAATACACACCAGCACTGCCTTCACACAAAAACATAAACTACACACCCACTTTCGCTGAGGCTCTCAATAAAAATCTACCCAAACAACAGAGACCTCCAAGGCAGAAACGCACTCGACCACAATAACACATCATGAGACACATAACTCTCCTAAACAGTGTGCCACTCAACCAAAGCCCCTAAGGCAAAATAGCATGCCCAACATATTAGTCATAGGTAGCTTTGGTAACTTTGGGCTCCTAAAAACAAAGGTGGCTAACTTCATAGCATCCATGCAAATGGAGAATAGTTGCCTGACCGCTGAATCATATACCAGTGCACTGTACAAACACGTACACAAATGCATGGATCTCGCTATACCCAATAGAACCAAGATGCTCTACTCCAAAAAAAAGGAAGCCAGTCTCGTGGTCCCTGCCATAAACAAACTCTACAACAGAAGGAGGAAACTGATGTGGAATAAGGTGAAGTCCCAAGACTGGAAAAACACCCTTATCAGCCTCAACAAAAAGTTGAGATGCAGCAGATAGTAAAGACAGCCACAAGGCCTTCTATAGTTATGTAGAGAATCTCCATGGCAATACCCAGATTTGCTCTGAGCTACTGCACAATGGTACCTCCTGTACAGAGCCAACAGTTATTGCCAGTATACTGGCCGACAGATTCATTGCCAACTTTACCCCCCCTCCCCAAAGGACCAATCACAATACCAGTAGATTGCCAGGCACCCAGTATTCCTGCTGCACAGGTTAAAACAGCACTGTCCAAGGCCAGGAATACAGCTTCTATGGGACCTGACAATATCCCTGGTTGTGTTCTGCATTAACTACAGAGTGAACTGGCACCTCACCTGTGTGCCCTGTTCATTCACAGCCTTCCCTCAGTCTTTGTCCCTACCAAATGTAGCACTGCTGCAGTCATCCTTCTCCACAAAGGAGGTGTGACTACAGACCCTAGGAACTATTAGCCTGACAAGTCTGATATGCAGAGCTATGGAATGCATCATCATGGACCCAATAAACAAGAATATAGAGAATTTCCAAACTCTGGATCCCACACAGTTTGGTTTTGTGAAGTGTAGATCATGCCTGCTCAACTTGGTCGACTTCTTTGAGTCAGTCACTAGAGGTGTGGATGAAGACAAGGTGGTTCATGCAGCCAACCTTGATCTGGCCAAGGCCTTTGATATCATTCCCCACTCAGGAATCATAAAAAACCTCACTAAGCTAGGCATCACCCCATATATCACTAAGTGGGTTGCAAACTGGCTCACAGATATACCCCACAGTGTGATTGTAGCTGACTCC
The DNA here is from genome assembly GCF_019279795.1 of Protopterus annectens. Lineage (NCBI taxonomy): Eukaryota > Metazoa > Chordata > Ceratodontiformes > Protopteridae > Protopterus > Protopterus annectens. The sequence continues at coordinate 811,345,810 of NC_056726.1, forward strand.
AAGTCAGACTGCCGGCTAGTCACGAGTGGAGTCCCACAGGGTTTGGTCCTGGGTCCTCTCCTGGGTCCTCTCCTGTTTGGTATCTACTTCTCTGAAGTCCACGCCAACAAGAAGGGACTCTGGCTGACAAAGTTCGCAGATGATTGCAAGTTGGGAGCTATTATTAACTCCCCATGTGATGTTGACATCCTACAGAATGGCCTCACTGAGACCAATGACTGGTGTCAGAACCATGGTCTTAAGCTCAATGCCAAAAAATGTGTCATTATCCCATTTGGGAAACAAACGTTTCCCATGAATTACCACATTGATGGTAGTCCACTGAACACAGAAGGTGTTATAAGAGATCTGGGAACACAGGTTGTCAGCAACCTCTCTTTTGATCACCACATTGCCACTGTGGTCAAAAGTCCTTCTATGTGGCACATCACATTATTAAGGGTTTTGCATCCAGGAAGAAAGAGGTCATTGTCTCCCTCTGCTCTTCCTTTATTAGGCCAATCATTGAGTACAATGCCCCATTTGGCATGTACCTCACTAGACACCTGCAACAACTGGAGAGACTGCAAAAGTACCCACAAAGAGGATCCTAGGCCTTAAACACTTGTCCTATATGGACAGACTCAAAAAACTCCAACTATTCTCTGTCTCATATCGCCTACTTAGAGGTGATCTCTGCTTGACTTACAAAGCCTTGTCTGACCCAGCTCTGTTAGAAATGCTACATCTAAAGAAATCCCTCTGCACCACACACTCCAGAGACCTCAACCTCATTACCACAATCAATAGAATGTACTGGAGGAACAGGTTCATAACTCTGAGACTGCCCATGCTGTGGAACAGACTTCCCATACATGTCAAGTAAAGCACCCTGCTGACCCTCTTTAAGAGAAATCTTGATGAGTGGATGGGAAATAGAAATTTCACCCTGGGAATAACTCCAGTGGCTCTACTAGACAGAGGCACTGGGAACTAAGGTCGGGTGGCACAATGTTAGGGTAATCCTATGGCTAGGCTTGTAAAGGCCCCAGGGCCATCAGCCTAGTACACACCTATGAACCTATGAACTAAGGGAGTCCCAGTAGATGCTATGTTGGTGGCAGCAGCCACCAAGAAGGAACTCTCAGAGATGTCTTCTTCTGTCCATCCACTGAACAAGGAGTCTCGCATGATGGACAGATATGGAAAGTGCATTTTTTCTTCAGCGACATTTGCTGTTAGGTCACTGAATGACCTGACTCATTTCACCAGATTACAGAGAGATCTCCTGAAAGAGCTAAGAGATACCCTCCAAGGTTCAGTAGCTGAAGGGGTGTCAGAGAAAGGTTTCTCTCAGCTCTCTACCTTAAATTCAGTGGTCAACTTCTCCATGAGACTGATTTCTTTATGCATCAGATGGAGCGAGCAGAGCAGCGGGTTCCAGGGATTTCCCTAAGGAGAAATTCCTGGATGTGCTTGTGTGACTTTGAGGAATCCTTTAAATCTTTCTTTGTTAATGGCCCATTTGATGGCTCGTCCCTGTTCAGGCCTAAATTCAACCTAAATTCAAGGACACACTAACTAGGTGTGAACAAGAAGGAAAGACTCTCTCTGCTGTAGGAGTCTGTTTTTTCCACCCTACCAGACCTTAACCCAAAGGTCAGAAAGGTAGTGGGAAAATGTTGTTTCGAAAATCCCAGAGAGCTTTCTAGGACACATGTGATGATTCTCCCCCAAGGGGCAGAGGGGGAAGTGGTAATAGAAGACGCCGACCATGAAGCAGAAGGGACCTACAGGATCAGGGCAACTGGGAATCCTTCTTTGATAAGCCCTTTCAGTGCTCCTGAAGGGAGGCCCACCTGTTCATCACTGGGGGCAGTTGGGGGATGCTTATCTTTGTACCCAAAGGCCTAGCTGACAACAAAAGACAAGTGGGTACAAAGCATCATATCCAGAGCTTACTTCATACCCTTTTCCTCCTTTCCCAAGCATAAAAAAGATCCTGGATGTTCCACCCAGTCAAAGGGAAAAGGCAACTCTAGAAATTCAAAAGTTGCTAGACAAAAGAGTCATCCAAACAGTCCTCACAGACCAAATAGGATTCGGAACTTACTCAAGGTTCTTTTTAGTTCTAAAAAAAACAGGGGACTGGAGACCAGTTCTGGATCTCAGCAACCTAAATAAATCTGTAAAAAAAATCAAAGTTCCAGATGGTGACACTGCAGTCAATACTCCCGTTTCTGGGACAAGACAATTGGATGGGCTCGATAGACCTCCAGGATGTGTACTACCATATAAAAATGGACAGAAGATCCAGGAGAGACCTGCTCTTTCGGCTGGGAGTCAGCCACTACCAGTTTCTAGCTTGGCCCTTTGGCCTCCCTACAGCCCCCAGAATGTTCACCAAGTGTATGGCAGCAGTCACGGTTCACTTGAGATGCCTAGGATTCTGAGTGTTTCCATACCTAGATGACTGGCTCCTAGACACCACCACCAAGCATCGACTAACAAAAGCAAGAGACACCACCTTGCAGCTCTGCTGTCACTTGGGGATCACAATAAACTACAAAAAATCTGCCTTGCTGCTGTCTCAGCATATTGTTTTTATAGGAGCAGAACTAGATACAACAAAACTGATGGCCAAACTTCCTCCAGAAAGGGTAAGAGTTTTTCAACGTCAGGTCTTGAATTTCCTTCCCAAGAAACAAGTACAAGCAAAGACAGTTTTAAGAGTCTTAGGGACCATGGCAGCAGCAATAACCTTGATCCCCTTAGCACATCTGTACATGAGAATTTTCCAGTGGCTACTTTCCACTCAGTGGTCGATGCAAGAACTGCCAGTGTCCCACAAGATATTGCTAATGGAATCTTGCAAAAAAGATCTTCGTTGGTGGCTAGACTCCACTCATGTGATCTTAGGTCGATCCTTTGTACTTCCCCAACCATTAGCCACAGTGACCACAGACACTTCCCAGATAGGGTGGGAGGGAACATTATCTGGGAAAGACACTCCAAGGCACTTGGCGAGATCACAAGGCCCTTTTTCACATCAGTGTCCTACAAATGAGAGCAGCACTTTTAGCATTGCAAGCATTCCAAGACTCTGTCCAGCTGCGGACTATTGCGATGCAGAAACAAAAAAGAAATGTCTGCGGGTAAAACCAAGGTGCAAAAAAATAGTAAAAATATAAACACAATGCACCAAGGTGGCACACAATAACGTTTACTGAAAACAAAAAGTAAAAGACAGAGGTGAGCGCTTTCGCAACAATAGTTGCTTCATCAGACAAAGATCAAGTGAATAGCACTGCTTAAATAGGTAAAAAGCCAATTATCTCATGAATTAATGATGTCATGCACCAAAAGTTATTTAAAGAGACAGTTACAACATGAGCATAGTAATGGTATGAATAAGATATAAAATGCTGAATAAATACTGCATAATATACATTTGCATATGCATAAAATGTAATATAATAAAAGTAACAATAAAAATAAAAATGAACAATAAAAACTGTCAATGTTTAAGGCATCTAGCTTTCAAGAATGGAATCAAAGAGGTGGTACCATTTTGTATGATACATACTTGTATTCTTCTGTTTATTTAATAACAGATTTATTTTTATCTTTTGAGAGCTAATAGTGGTATTTTAATAATAGGTATTTGTGTATCCATACACACATCTTTAGTTCATGTTAGAAAGACAAGTTACAATTAATTGTGGAGCTTGGTTCTATTATTTAAGAAGTATTTTTTGAAGTTTTCATACAAATCATTAGATAGTTATTTTTATTCATTTATTTGGAATAAGTTTATTATTTATTATTTATTACTCATTACATATTACATATTTTTTAAATATATATTTTTATACACATATTTTTAAATGTTTATTCTATTCCATTTATGGTTGTGTCTATGTTGCTAATATTTATAATATGTGTTTTATTGTTTGTTGATGAATTTTAACCTCATCACTGTTGCAATGAACAAAGCCAAGTCAAGTCAAGTCAAAGTTTATTTATATAGCACCTTACAGACATAAAAATGCCACCAAAGTGCTTTACAAAATAATAATAATCAAAAAACATATAAAATTAACAATAACTAAAAAGATAAAAAACAAATAACATAAAAAAGAAAACAACATTACCAATCATTTCACATCATTAAAGGCCAATTCATAAAAATAAGTTTTAAGATTTAACTTAAAAATTGCCACAGAAGGAGACTGTCGAATATATAATGGAAGCTCATTCCAAAGTCTTGGAGCTGCAACTGAGAAAGCTCTATCACCCCTCATCTTTAGTCGTGCCCGGGGAACCACAAGTAGACACAGATCTTCTGACCGAAGTGCCCGATTGGGAACATAAGAATGCAGCATGTCTACCAGATATGCTGGCGCCAAACCATTTAGGGCTTTAAAGACCAATAGCAAAATTTTAAAACAAATCCTAAAAAAACCAGGTAACCAATGTAGTGCCGCCAATACAGGCATTACATGATCAAATTTTCGTTTGCCCTCCAAGAATTTCCCAGCAGCATTCTGGACAAGCTGCAAATGGGCTAAAGCACCTTGGCTTACCCCAAATAAAATAGAGTTACAATAGTCAAGCCGTGAGGTTATGAATGCATGTACAACAACTTCAAGATCACTTCTAGATAAAAATGATTTTACCTTAGCCAAACGCCTTAACTGATAAAAAGAAGATGACACTACCCCATTTATATGTCCCCTAAAACAAAGATCTTTATCCATCCTCACTCCCAAATTTACAACCGATTCTTTCAAATACAGGGTTAGTTCACCACAGTCCGCCATAGAAAAGCCAGCATGATAACTGGGACTAAAAAGTACTGCTTCTGTCTTCCCATCATTCAAACTCAAAAAATTTTCTGCCATCCATACTTTAATTTCACCCAAACAATCTAACACCTTTGAGATAGAACGACCATCAGCCTCATCTAAAGGTAAATACAATTGACAATCATCAGCATATAAATGAAAATCAATACCATATTTACGTAATATATCACCCAAAGGTAAAATATACACAGAAAACAGTAAAGGTCCCAATATTGAACCCTGCGGAACACCCCACGGAAGATGGGCAAAATCAGATGTAAATCCACCCATCTGAACACACACAATTCTGTTTAGGAGGTAAGATCGAAACCAATTTAGAGCCAAACCAGTAATTCCCACATAGTGCTCAAGACGATGCAACAATATTTCATGGTCCACTGTATCAAAAGCAGCTGTTAGATCCAATAAAACAAGCAATACAAACTTTCCACTATCAGTAACAAGAAAAACATCATTTAAAACCTTTAGCAAAGCTGTCTCAGTACTATGCAAAGGTTTAAAACCAGATTGAAAGTTTTCCAAAAAACTATATTCATTTAGAAAATCTAACAACTGGCCATAGACACATCTCTCCATCACTTTACTTAAAAAAGGAAGCTTAGAGATTGGCCTATAATTAGACGGTACAGATGCATCAAGCCCAGGTTTCTTTAATAGTGGATGAATGATTGCCCTTTTAAAATCAGTAGGCACAACCCCAGAAACCAAACTGGTATTAATTATTTCCAACAAAACTGGAGCTATTGTTGAAAACACATCCTTTAAAACTCTAGGAGGTAAAACATCCTCAGGAGAACCACTAGGCTTAGCTTCAGACAACAATTTGGTTAACTCAACTAAAGTTATTGGCTGAAAAACACACAATTTCTCTGAAACGGACAAAAAAGAATCCGGCAGAGAACATAAGGACACAGCCAATCTCAACCTCAAGACTTTATCCAAAAAAAATTTTAAAAACTCATTACACACCATAGTTGATGCCTGAACTGAAGAATAATCTTGTGCATTAAGGACAGAATCAATTACACCATACAAAACCCGCAGATTATGAGAATTTTCATTAACAAGATTAGAAAAGTATGTCCTCTTTGCAAATACTACAGCATCCTGATAAATCTCCAACTTTCCCGAAAGGCAATTAAAAAAACATGAAGTTTGTTCTTTTTCCACTGCCTTTCACATCTCCTACATTCCCTTTTTGCAGCTCTAGTGATATCCGTTGACCACCAATTTACTACTGAACTTCTCTTCTTTATATGTAATGGTGCAACAATATCCAGAATATCTTTACAAGTCTTATTAAAATAATTTAACAGACCATCAGGTGAAGAATATTCTGGAACACAAGTCAACGCCTCACTAAATAAAGATGAAAACTTCGTAGGAGTATCTTGACTAAAAGAACGACTAAGCCTTACTGGTGGGACAGATTTAACAGCATTTGTAGGCAGCATGACATCAAACAAAATAGGCTTATGATCGGAGAACACAGCATCTTCAATAGGCAAATTTGTCACAGTAAGCCCAAATGATAGCACAAGATCCAAAATATGACCACATTCCTGAGTGGCCTCGCTGACAGACTGATTTAAACCAAAAGAGTTCACCAAATCATTGAACTCCGAAACAAGCGGCTTTCCTGGACAGCAAACATGAATATTAAAGTCCCCAAGTAGCATAATCTGATCATATTTCAAGACATATTCCGCTAGAAATTCAGAAAACTCTTGAGTAAAATCCTTATTATATTTCGGGGGTCTATAAATCACTGCACAGAGAAACGGACTTGAAAGTCCTAGTTCAAATAAACACAGCTCAAAACTACTGAAAGCAAGCTAATTAATTTGATTGAACCACGTGGTTTTTAGCGTTTTGTATATAACAACAACTTGAAAAAGCTCGGTATTATACCGAGCGAAAGCGCTTGTTTCTAAGTGTGGTGCCTGTGCCTAATAAAGGATTTATTTTCCAGCTGCTGGTGTCGCTTCCTGGGTCGGTTTTCTAGTTCACAGTAGTGTGTTATCAAATATGCTGACTGTGCCTTACAGTTAGATGAGCATGCACTCTGAAATATTATTAGTGCTGGTGAAATACCAAATGAAAATCTAAAGAATCTGTCCATTCCTACTGAATCATTACATTCAATGAATTATGAACTCTGTCAGAAACTCTGGCGTACAATTTGTACTAAAACAAAAGAATATGGCATTTTTCTAAGACCATACCTCTCTCTGTAAGTATTGGGTATTATCTGTTTGAATCACTTTTTATCATGATGACCAAAACAAATGCTGACCTTGTCTTTCTTTGCCATAATAACCATACCATTCACCCATTCCGGTGACTCTAGCGTCTTCCTAATAAAATGTAAGTTTCCATTCACTTACATTCCTGCTTAAAAGTACTTGCAGGAGGAACTGGTAGTTTCCTTGAATCAAGTATCACTGACATAGCATTAGGATTTAGGTCTATATAATACTCTGCTGTCAAATGTCCTTAATATAAAAATAAATTAGCATAGTCATATAGAATATCACTAGCTTGTTCATGTCTGATATATGAGATATGTTTGCAACTGGGTTTCTACTTCAAACTGTACACTGGAACACAGGCTCTGTTTACTTTTACCTTTTCACAAGCTCAATAATCCAAATTATTGGGCCATATGTCTTCTTTAACTGTAATGATTTGTAAAAAAAAATACTTCTTTATGTTTATGCTTATATGCCAAAAGTTTCTGACCTAATGGTACCACAGTGTACATAATGTGAAACCAGCCCTCTGTTTAGGCTTAATACTTTTGAGGTATTGCTTAGTCAACATATACTCTGTATCTGTGTCTACGTTCAGAATTTTGTCCATTAATTTGCAGCAATACTTGACAAAAGTCTGATGTACACTCATTTCAATGCTTGCAACACATTTTCAGACTTCCCAGTATCATGCAGTTAGTGCACATGATTAAAGAGCTGTTAAAAAGCTGTTTCCTCTGGTTGCAGTGGTCCAGGGTTTAGTTCCCTTAGCCTCCATTGCCTAAGCGTGTGACTCTGAACAAGTTACTTTACTAGATCGCGGTCCTGGACTAAGTCTAAAAAAAGATCCAGGGAGATCAGTATCTAACCCAGTTAACAAATACAAATAATAAATAAATAGATAAATAAATAAATAAATAACATAAAATACGTTGTTTAATGTCAATGATACCAACAAACTGCTCATTGTAATGTTTCTGTTCAACAACATAAAAATTATTTTAAACAAACTTATTTTAACACATCTCGGAATACACTATTTGCTAGCGCATACTGTGCAAGACTGATTAAATTAGGACAAGTATTTCTGAAATGTTATTTTACTCACATCATTTTACTCAGTTGACTCTTCTAACTGTGCAACAGTAATTTCACTTATTCTTTATGCATCTATAGCTTTTGTAAAGTCAAGTGCTTTTTTTTCTCATAAAAGCCTGTCACCTGTTTCATAATGATCTGTAATAAGCTATTCTGTCTCTTACCAGTAAATCATAGAACTCACCAATTCAGTCTCTGGCAGCTATAATATTTCTGTAGGATCTTCTGCTCTTGCTAAGAACCCCTGTGAATAAACAGCAGTTCCCTCCAGGCTCACAATAATTGTAGAATTTCTATTGCTATTTTGTCATTTTCTTCTTTAGGAAAAGTTTTAAAATTAATGGTTTCAATACTTCTTCCCCAGTGGCACACAGGAAAGCAGCATACTGGCACTTTTCAGACTTCTTGCCTAATCTAATCACAGTGAAGGACAAGCCAAATTTATGAACCCAAACTTTCTAGTTTTCTACTAAACATTCTTGCAGCAGACAAATTCTGAGTAGTTACAACTGAATCATACATCCACTCAGAATTATGTATTTTCAAGCACAGAAACACATAAAAGCAAATGTATGTATTTACGTCTATAGCTGTATTTCACTGGTTCTGGCAAGTATATGTTTTCACTTTTGCATACCATGCTATGTCAGTAGGCTGAATAAAAACAGGGACAATGGATATGATCTAACCTCACTGAGGTGTACATTCAGACTGAGATTTCTCTGGACAAACTGTGTACCATGTGACGTGATTCATTGTAGCTATTTGCATTTCTCACTAAAGTTATATACTGTGCAACTAGAATCCAAGCCTTGAGTACTAGATATGGCTACAAGAATGAAAAAAAACTTGTCCTATATTAAATACGCTGTAGAATTATGCTACAAAATAAAGTGTCAAAGATATATAAAAACAAAAACAAATATGTTCAAATGTGTTTTCTTATTTCTAAACGGAAATGCAGATATAAATCAATTACTGGTATAGTTTTAGTGAAAAAAATGTTTCATTGAAATCTGAAAATGCACATGAAGCAGTGGGACAAGAATCCAAGTCATATTATTGAAAGGAAATATTAAGAATTAATAAGTAGAATGTTGAATTTAAATTAGACACGTGTTCAGAGTATATGTTGTCTACAAGCAATTTAAAGCAAAGCATTGGTTCTAGAAAATATTGAATATAGCGCTGTATACACATTGTTATCTTGTTCTGCCATGGATTGGAACCATTAGATCAAAAACTACTCACACATGAGTATAAAAATTAAAATTAATCATTTTTCAATTTGTATAACTTTATTCTAATATTTAGGCTGTTTGGGTTGTGAGAAGCTAGAAACAGTACTGTAAATGCAAAGAGTATTTATGAATATAATTGGTCACACCTCACAAACACATCATATGCCATGCAGAGCTACAGCAATAATATCCTTTATGACTATGTGGCTTTATTCAGAGATTTAAGAAGTTTGCAAGGAGCCTATTTCCAGAAAATAAAGCTTGATGCGGTACTAAGGATACTTGATCCAAGTGAAGTACCAGTGGTTATAAGGAGTAAAGTGGGCAATTAATGTGAAAGAAAACCTTACATGTCATAAACTAGCAATAAGATCTACAAGAAAATATAAATAGTAAAGGTGCTGCTGTAAAGGAAGATAATGCTTGCATTGCTCCACCAGATCTGAAAATACATGCTTAAAATGGAGTATTTCTCACTGCTTAAGAATGACAAAAATATTTTTTAGTACAATATGATGATCATTATATCTGGCAGGTAAAGCAAGATGAAACAAGATCTAAACTGAGTACATGTAATATGCCATTTGGAAAGCATGATTTCCTGCAACCTCTGGCATACCAGTGGCACCAAAGGCACTTCAAAGAGTTGTTGCTCAAGTTACTGAAGGCTTGCAAAGTATTGTCAGCATAACTGATGAGCTATCAGTGTAGGTCCAGACACAATATGAGTGCAGCATGAGACAGTTATTTTTCTAAATAAATTAAGATGCATTAATTTCAAGTTAAATAAAATCAAATGTAAAATAAGTGAAATACTTCTTAAATAATAGAACCAAGCTCCACAATTAATTGTAACTTGTCTTTCTAACATGAACTAAAGATGTGTGTATGGATACACAAATACCTATTATTAAAATACCACTATTAGCTCTCAAAAGATAAAAATAAATCTGTTATTAAATAAACAGAAGAATGTTGTCATTAAGCCCGGGTGGCTTGCCAGCATCTAGTCTCAATTGCCACAACAGTTCACGATATTCCAGAGTCGTCTCCCAGTCACCACCCCTAGTGTCTGGTGTTATTTGTTCTAACACCATAACATCAGTAGTGTTCTTAAGCTCAGGATGGCTCGATTGTAGTGTTACATTCCAGGTCAGATTTGGTCTACACCAGACATGGTCTTACTTACATAAAGCAGAAACACTTTTTCTATACGCCAACCTATTTACAACTACACCCGGTTTATTACCATTGCAATTGTTCAGTTCTGATGGAGTAGGAGGTCTAATATTTTTATCATTTTTAAGATTATTTATTGTTTTTGATACCCACATTTTTGGACTTCATGAATTTAAAGATTTTAAGGGTTCTATTGTAATACTTGTATTCTTCTGTTTATTTAATAACAGATTTATTTTTATCTTTTGAGAGCTAATAGTGGTATTTTAATAATAGGTATTTGTGTATCCATACACACATCTTTAGTTCATGTTAGAAAGACAAGTTACAATTAATTGTGGATCTTGGTTCTATTATTTAAGAAGTATTTTTTGAAGTTTTCATACAAATCATTAGATAGTTATTTTTATTCATTCCATTCATTTATTTGGAATAAGTTTATTATTTATTACTCATTATATATTACATATTTTTTAAATATATATTTTTATACACATATTTTTAAATGTTTATTCTATTCCATTTATGGTTGTGTCTCTGTTGCTAATATTTATAATATGTGTTTTATTGTTTGTTGATGAATTTTAACCTTATTACTGTTGGAATGAACAAAGCAAGCTAATTAATTTGATTGAACCACGTGGTTTTTAGCGTTTTGTATATAACTCAGACCACATGGTTGCAAGACCAACTTGAAAAAGCTCGGTATTATACCGAGCGAAAGCGCTTGTTTCTAAGTGTGGTGCCTGTGCCTAATAAAGGATTTATTTTCCAGCTGCTGGTGTCGCTTCCTGGGTCGGCTTTCTAGTTCTTAGTTCTAACACACTACTGTACAAATAAATAGAAGAAGAGCATAATAGGTGACTGGCACAGTCACTGAATTAGATCAGCATGATTCCATGTGAAATAAAAGTAGAGATAATGTAAGACTGGCAAATCTGAAGTAATTTGGTAGGATTGGGCTTGATTTGAAAATATATCAGCAAGGCCATTTTATGTTCTTGATAAAAAACATATATGTTTAAAATTAAACTCCATTATTATGCTGCTGAAAACACTGAAAACATTAATACCTAGAATAACTCAGTATGTGGATAGAATATATGTAACTAAAACCAGTAGTAAAACCTTGGAGTAAAAAAATCTAATAAATGCAGTATTAATTTGAATTTACCAAAAAAATTCAACAACTAAACAATGACAGCATTAAAGCTAAAGTTTCATTCCTCTTTGTCAGAGATGGCCTGCACCTGTCACCCCTGGGATTCCGGATACCGGCTAAGTTTCTTGCTGCCCCTATAGTGCCTTTTTTGGGCAAGGTTCAAATGACAAATTCACCACCGTGACAGGTATAGGCAAGCAAAAACTGAGGGTGATGCTACTCAATGCTAGAAGTCTAAATCTCAAAATGCACTCACTCGAGGCACTCCTTAAAATGAAGAACATCGATATCTGTGCAGTGACTGAGACCTGGTTTAAGGCTTCAGAGAGCACCCCTGCACTACCAGGTTATAACTCATACCACACTTTTCGGCTATGTAACCTGGACCGGAACACCAAAGGCGAAGGTGTGTCCATATTCATTAAGGATATCCACACCTCCAGGCTAGTTGCTCAGCATAATGCAGCCGAGGTTATCCAAGTGCAACTAACTCTGGGCAAAAATGCAATCTAAATTGTAGCTTGCTACAGATCACCCACCATGCCCCAGGATTCCCACTCCTCTTTTCTTGATGTACTGGAAAATATTAGGGTTCAACCAAACACCCTAATAATGGGCGATTTCAACTACCCCACCATTAACTGGGAAAACTACTCATGTACCAACACCTTCCCTCAAAGCTTTTTGGAATTCAGAAACTCCAATGCCCTGGATCAACTTATCCACACCCCCACCAGGGGCAATAGTATCCTAGATCTAGTCATTACCAACATGAGTGACCGGTGCTCCACACCTGAAGTCAACGCCTCATTGGTCCGATCCGACCATAAGCTAATTACCCTAGATATCCACATCCTGCCCCCACCCCCCATTAAGGAAACCATGGTAAAAAATTTCTCCAAAGCCAACTTCATGCTTCTTAAGACAGAAGTGGTGAACTTCATGACACCCATGCAGATGAACAATACAGTTACAACTACTAAATCCTACACAATTGCACTTTATAAGCACTTACATGAATGCATGGATCATGCTATCCCAAACAAAACTAACAAAAGCTATCCTCCAAAAAAAGGAAGCCAATCTGATGGTCCCCTGCCATAAACAAACTGTACAACAGAAGGAAGAAACTGTTGCAAAAAAGAGTAAAATCCCATGAGTGGAGGAGCTCCCTGGTCAGCCTCAGTAAGAAGCTGCAATCCCTGATAAAATCCTCCAAAGCTAGTTACAAAAACAAAATCGCCACTGATTATAAAGACAACCACAAAGCATTCTATAGCTATGTCAAGAATCTCAATGGCAACAGTCAGATCTGCTCTGAGTTACAGCACAATGGCACTAAATATACAGACCCAACTGATATTTCCAACATCCTGGCAGATAGGTTCAATGCTAACTTTACCCCCCTCTCACCCCCTAAAGAGCCCATCTCTATACCAGAAGAATGCAAAGTTCTTGTAATCATGGTTGCACAGGTAAAAACCACACTCTCCAAAGCCAAGAACATAGCATCCATGGGACCAGACAACATCCCAGGCTGCGTTCTACACGAACTACAGAATGAACTGGCACCCCACCTAAGTACCATGTTTAGTCATAGCCTCACCTCAGGCTTTGTGCCTGCTGAATGGCGCACAGCAATGGTTATCCCACTCCACAAGGCGAGAGCCACCACGGACCCCGGGAACTACCGCCACATTAGCCTGATGAGCTTGGTCTGCAAGGTCATGGAACGTATCATCATGGAACTTATAAACAAAGACATTGGTAATCTCCAAACTCTGGACCCCACCCAGTTCGGGTTTGTAAAAGGCAGATCATGTCTCCTAAACCTGAAAGATTTCTTTGAAGCAGTCACCAAAGCTGTAGACAAGGGTAAGGTGGTTTACACAGCCTATCTAGATCTTGCCAAGGCTTTTGACACCATCCCCCACTCTGGAATTAAAGATAAACTCACTAAACTAGGTATAAATCCCTATGTCACAAGATGAGTTGCCATCTGGCTCACTGACAGAACTCACACTGTGAAAGTAGCAGTCTCCAAATCCGACTTCAAACCAGTGACAAGTGGAGTACTACAGGGTTCAGTCTTGGGTCCTCTCCTGTTTGGTATCTATACCAAACACAGGTCTTTGGCTAGCAAAGTTCACACATGACTGCAAACTAGGAGCCATAACTGAAACTCCTAACAATGTGTACATCCTACAAAAGGGCCTCACCGAGACAAATGCCTGGTGTCAAAGCCACGGCCTCAAGCTCAATGCCAAAAAGTGCATTGTCATCCCCTTTGTTAAAAACTCTGTACCCATGAACTACAACATAGGCGGTAGTATACTTAACACTGAAAGTGTGATGACCTTGGGACACAGGTGGACAGTAGTCTCTCCTTTGATAATCACATCGCCACAGTAGACAGGAAATCCTTTTACGTGGCACACCTCATCACAAAAGGTTTTTCATCCAGAAAAAAAGAGGTCATCGTTCCCCTCTACTCATCACAAATTAGACCCATTATAGAGTACAACGCCCCTTTTGGTATGTACCTCACAAGACATCTACAACAACTGGAAAGGCCGCAGAAATACCTCACAAAGAGGATTACCAGCCTCAAACAGATGCCCTAAGCAGACCATCTCAAAAAACTCCAGCTTTACTCCATTGTATATCACCTACTCAGAGGTGATCTCTGCATAACATACAAAGCTATGTCAAACCCAGAGCTGTTGGACATGCTCCACTTAAAGAAATCCCAATCCCTCCGAGCTACATGCTCTAGGGACCTAAACCTTGTCACCACAATAAACAGAACATGCTGGAGGGATAGATTCCTGTTCCAGAGACTTCCCATACTCTGGAATAAACTACCTGTCTATATCAAACAAAGCTTCAAATTAGCACTCTTCAAGAAAAATCTTGATGATTGGATGGGAAATAGGAAAGCCACCCTGGGGATCACCTCTGTGGCTCTGCTCGACATTGGCACAGGAAAATAGTTTTTTTGGGTGGCAAAAGCCAGGGTACCTTTTTGGCTGTGCTTGTATAGGTTCCAGGGCCAATAGCCTAGTACCTACCTATGAACCAAGCATGTGACAAACACCTTATATGTAAAAAAGGCAGTGATGTAGTAGTGTAAAATGCCAGCAGAAAGGATGCTTAACTCCCCTCCTCATCCTGTGACCCTTTTCCACTCCTCATTTGTTCTCTTCCCCTTGTGCGCCTCTCCTTCTCTTCCCTTATCTTTGCCTTCCTCATTTCTGCTTGAGTAGGAATAACTCCTATCCCCAACTTCTTGGCAAATGAAAATGCATGATCCCAAATAGTTGTTATACTCTTTGTTCTATAGATGTGCCTAGTCCCAAAAAAGAAATAGGAAGTACTATTGGACATTGAACATCTTTAGTATGAAAAGCACATAAAGCAAATGCATAATATTTCATACGAACTAACAGAAGAACCTAATGAATATACAAAGAGTTCTGTCTGTAGTTAAAGAAAACAGCTCAATGACTACTACACAAAGTAATACAAAGGCTAGTAATAAAACATATACTGTGAGACCATACCAATTTGTAAATAATCAGCTTCTTACTGGGGATTAATATGTGCTTTCTTTCTCCTTTACTGATACTATATATTTTCCATAGAATAGATCTGTACCATATTCAAATACTCTGGTCAACCACAAGTAATCATAACAGATATTTCAATGTTATAATTTATTTCATAGCTATAACCTCTTAAAGCTGTTTTAAAACATTTTTAGAAACAAGTCTGCTATTCTAACTAAAATTGTGACAACCTGTGAGGTGTTATGATTAATTTCAGTAAACACAAAGTCATTCAATCAAGTATATCTACCTTAATTCATAATGGGGATCTGTTTAGGAGGATCAATGTTCCCAGAACACTAAGAGAAATACATTAATTTTAACTGACACAGTGCAGTAATTCAGTCGTTATACATTCATAGTTTCAACATTCTTTTTATTACACAGAATCATATATTTTAGTTTTCCTTTAATGATGATAGAAGGAGAAAGGAAGGAAACTGAGAAGGAAGACATGAATAAATAGAAAAGGGTAGAAAAAGACAAGAAAGGTAAGAAATAAGAAAGAGGGTGGATGAGAAAGGGTGCCTGCTACAGTGCCATATCCTTTAGACTCCCTTAATTTATGTTGTATCTATTTGCTGATAAGCCCTAAGTGCTGAAGCCTTAATTCCAATAGTTTCTGCATTGTGGTAAACCTTGGAGATTCAGTGATTGGTATCCCAACGGGGCTTTATGCTGGCATTGGCCATAGTGCAAAATGGTCTTGTTAGTGAAGCTGCATGCAAATGCAGCAGTCCAAGGGAGCAGCTAATGCAAATTAGCCATATGCTCTCCCTTGGAAATGGCAGTGGCTGCTGAGCTTTTTTTTTCGCTAGGAAGAAAATGTCTACTCTGTCAAAAGATGGTGTATACCTATTCACCCCTATGTATAGGTTTGCAGCTTGTACCATGACTACAGATAGATATTGTGAAGCCATCCATGTGCGTGAATGTTTGTGTGTGCATATGCATGTTGGTGTGCCTTTAAGAGTTTGCATGCTGCTTAATGGATGTGTGTGTGTTTCTGTATGTGGAGCATATGAGCATTTGTGTGAGTGCTTGGTTATAAGAGTGTGATCATGTCTGTAGAAGCATATTTGTGGCTGCATGGATGTATGTGTGTATGTGTCTGTGCGCATGTGTGTGCATGCATATGAATTAGGGTCTGTATGTGAGTGTGTGCGTATGTATGTGTGTGTGTATATGCATATGTTTGTGCGTGTGTGCACATGTTAGTATAACTGTCTGGTAAGGAGACCACTGGAGTGGTCAGCTCTGTCAGTACATTGTTCAGTTCACAGACATGGTAATTAGCTACTAATGAGAGGTTCCTGTGTGCAGCTTTAACTTGTCTCTGAAACAGAGAATATCATCACTGGGCTAACTGACAAACCCATAGTATCCAACTAGTGCTGTCAATGAGAATTTCCCTGAATCCCAAGAAAAGTGTGTGAATATAAAGAATTAACTAAAATTGTCATGCATTTAGTGTGCTTTTTGGCCCATTTTTACAGATTAGTCATTGTACTCAGCTTTGTGTTTAATTTGATGTAGGAGTAGTGAGGGTATCATGTAAACCAAGACTAGGGACTGTATAGTTTAGGCATGTTACTGAGGACTGTTGCTTGTACATTATACTGGTATGAAGAGGTATGGGAATCAGGAGGGATGTGGAAGGTCTTCATAGATCTCAAGACAGATAAAACACATGGGTTAAAAATAAAGAATTCCAAGACTCCAACTGCATTTTTCAGTATATTTTTTGAAGAATACCAAGAATACAAAGGATACTGATTCAACGATTCAATGAAACCTCAGGGACTAACTAGGCCATTTAAGAGTTTACTTAATCTCGGTACCCAAAAATATTTCAAATTTCCAAACCAAACATTTAAATTGTGCTTAAATATTTTTAATTCATCCAGGCTTCTAATAAATAAAGATTAAGAATTTCATAATCTACCAGCTCTTGCCTGAAAAACTAAACTGTAATCTTGAATTAACTGATGCAAGCTTAACCAAATGATTCTTATTTCTTGTCTGAAGTCTAGAGTTAACACATTTTATTACTAATTTTTCTGCCAAAAAATTATCATGTAAACATTTATAATGCAAAATGAAATTAACTCATATCCTTTGATCTGTCTTGTCAACATTTTCTATATGCACTCCAGAGAATTTAGTTGTTGATTATTAAAGCAACAAAAGGATCCACCATAATCAGTTACTAGGTGAACACTAGTAGTGTACATCTGTAATTAAACACATTTGTCCCTGCTTGAAAAACAGCACAATCATTTTTAATAAGACCACAGCTCTCCCTAGTTATTTGTCAATATTAATTTCATAACTGAACTGAGAATCAGCCAGGATCCCAAAATCCCTAACCATACCCAATGATTAACATATTTGGTTATCCAATATATATGGATATATTAAATTCCTTGCTCCAAAAGGAACTATCGTGCATTTGTTAATATACGTTTAATACCTTTAAAAATATCCAGATAGACAACGAGCAAAACAATTTTGCATTAAACAGTAATCTGTTACATTTGTGACCACACAACCAATCTTCACATTATCAGCAAACTTATTAAACCAAGCTTTGTCAGGGACAAGACAGTCTTTCATCAAAAGTCCAAAAAAGTAATGGTCTCAAAACCAGTCCTTGAGGAATACTTGTAGGAGGCACTCTTGAATCAGAGTATAAATCTCTGATTCTTACTCTACATTACTTGTTCATTTTCTTACTCTCCATTTCTTGTTCATTAACCAATTTCTGACCTATCTAGAAACATACCTGTTTGTATCTAAAGTTTTTAAAGTGCCCAAGAAAACTTTATGTGGTATTGAATGAAATGCCTTAGCCAGATCCAAGTATACAACATCAACAGGTATACCTTCATCAAGAGTGTTCACTACCAGCTCATAGAAACTTAACAGACTTGTTATACATGATCTACTGACAGTAAGTCAATGTTGATAAACATGTTCAGTAATGTCAATCATTGAAAATACTTCCTCAAAATACATGTAAGACTTATAGTCTTGTGCTGAGTAACAGACAAGCTAGCTTTACATTTCTGAACAGGTATTACTGTGGCCTCCTTCCATATATTTGGGACATGTCCACCTTACAATGATTTGTGAAAGTTAAAAGTGAACTGACTAATATTGTGTGCTTTTTAAAATCAGTGTAGTGCCATGCGACTGAGCTAAGAAACAGAACAGATAATCTCTGTGTCTGACATCTTTTCACTGTTATTAACAGGTAGCATTTATATCTGCTGTTTAGATTAGCTATAAATTGTTTTACTTATCAGAAATATATTAACACAGTGTATATATCTTACAAGACTGGAAGGCATAGCTGAAGGTATCCTGGTATAGCACTGTTGGTACTTAATGTTTTTCAGAGTAACGTGTGTATGTTACATCAAGATAACTTTCTCAATAAATATAGTTTTTGCCTTTGTGATTGTCATATCTTAATTTATCCTTGAAACATTGTATACGATTCAGTAAACTGATACCATTTTTGTGCATTCTTTTTACATTTATTGTATCAGTTTTATATTTTAAAAAATTAATGGCAGCATCAAAAAGATGTAAAAAAAATATTTCTTGTACTTTATTGGGATACTGGGAATTCTCACATTTTTTTAGCTGTTGACCTTAAATTTTCTCTGAAAGTTTGATTACATAGCTTATTTTTCCAAGAGGCCAAATACTAGGTTACAAACATCATTAAGAAGTGCAGTCACTGTTAAACTTCTAACGCTTCTTTTTAGTTTTGTACATGACATGTAGGGCTTCAACTAATGGCAGTGTGCCAGTAGCAACGTAAGTGTCTCTTGGGTACACACATTTTCTGAAAACAGACTGCTAATGGACAACTCTGCTCTTAGTTGTAAAAAGCATGTTTTAAATCATATTTTCATATTGAATGACATCATAATATGCATGTATCAGTCCATGTTTAGTTGTAATTTGTTGCACCTCAAAATGTCCATATATGGGGCTGATACATTGACATAATTTTTAAAATTAATTTTTTGCCCTGTCATTCTTTTGTCCACCAAGCTCCGTCCCACTATAAATCTATTCATTTCTTGCTGTGTACTGTCATTTGAGGATGCCAGGTAAGGGAGATGAAATGTGGGGATCATGGTTGACATTCAGTGGACTTACTCCTCCTGCACTGGCTGGCAGGTGCAGTGCAGTGCCTGCTGTGCTGATCCCAGGGTGAGTGCATGATTTTACACATGCACTATACTTGTTGAACTTCAGATGCCGCGGTGGTACGGCAGTAGCGTTCTTACCTCATAGCAAGAGGTTCTCCCGTTTGATTCTCGGCTTGGCTTGGGAGTGCCTTCTGTGCGGAGTCTGCATGTCCTCCCCGCAGTTGGGTAGCGTTCGAAAGACATGCGTGCATAAATGGGCATGCCTTCATTGAAGGTTGGGTGTCGAGCTGGCACCTGGGCATTTTGTAAAAATCTCCTGCCAATCATTAGCAGACCGGAGTTCCACTGTGGCAACCCCTTACCAGGAAAAAGCCAAAAGACAGACAAACAACAACTATACTTGTTGGACTTCAGTGCACTCAATATGCCTCCCTTGGAACCTGACGGTTCTTTTTCAGGATTTGATCCCTTCCTTTTGGTACAGACGTGCATACTGAGGAATGGGAGGAGGGGCGTCCCTAGTACTTTTATCATTAGCTTCCCCGACAATTGGAAACACCAGCTATTTCCCTGTTGTAGCCTATTCGTTTTACTCCTGCTTGGGAATATGAGTCAGACAGATTCTTTTCACTAGAGTGCAGTATTGTAGCTGCCTACAGTGGTCAATGATGCCTTCATGTTTTGTTCTAGCATATTTGCTGTGCTTTTGGCCTTCTTGCCTACTTGGGAACTACCTCAGGTGATAACAAGATGTCGTATTCCCAGCAGGATTCCATCATGCAATAACACAAAACAGTTGCTGAGCTCTCCCCACTCATACATACACTTCTGGTGTCTTAAGCTTGTCCCCAAATTTCCTGAATCATGATTGTGGCAGCCCTGGTAGATTCTTTGCCACTGTGCCAGCAACTAAAAGTGCCATTTTGTGCTCATTTTTAGGGATGAACAGCACAGTGGCACAGTGTTCAGCACTACTGTTTGACATCATTTAGATCTCCAGTTCAGCCAACTCCCCGCTGTGAAAGGTTGCATGTCCTCTCTGTTTCCACTTGGATTGTCAAAGGTGCACTACTTTCCTCTTACATCCCAAGGACATACTGTTGAGAAATGGTCATCTTTGCCTGATGTGTCAGTAAGAGTGTTTGTGTGTGGGGGAAGGGTGTTTGTGTGTGGGGGAAGGGTGTTTGTGTGTGGGGGAAGGGTGTTTGTGTGTGGGGGAAGGGTGTTTAGCCTGCGATGGACTGGTGTCCTGTCTACTATTAGTTTGTGGAAGGGTGTTTAGCCTGCGATGGACTGGTGTCCTGTCTACTATTAGTTTGGGGAAGGGTGTTTAGCCTGCGATGGACTGGTGTCCCGTCTATTATTAGTTTGGGGAAGGGTGTTTAGCCTGCGATGGACTGGTGTCCCATCTACTATTAGTTTGGGGAAGGGTGTTTAGCCTGTGATGGACTGGTGCCCTGTCTACTATTAGTTTGGGGAAGGGTGTTTAGCCTGCGATGGACTGGTGTCCCATCTACTGTTAGTTTGGGGAAGGGTGTTTAGCCTGCGATGGACTGGTGTCCCATCTACTATTAGTTTGGGGAAGGGTGTTTAGCCTGCGATGGACTGGTGTCCTGTCTACTATTAGTTTGGGGAAGGGTGTTTAACCTGCAATGGACTGGTGCCCTGTCTACTATTAGTTTGGGGAAGGTGCCCTGTCTACTATTAGTTTGGGGAAGGGTGTTTAGCCTGCGATGGACTGGCGTCCCGTCTACAATTAGTTTTTCTGCTTTCTGACCATTGAATGTTGGAATAAATTCTGGTTCTCCATGACACTGGCTAGATAAAATGGGTTTTAGAGAATGATGAACTGTATATCACTGAGAGGCATTGTATCTTTATATAGTACAGTAGTAGTAGTGGATTATTTTAGCTTCCATACATCATTTCCATCTGTATTATTGGACAGTATAAATATACATTGATAACCTGTATTTCTGCACAATTACTAAAAAATTACTAAAAAAATATTTTGAGGTTTGGCTTTTTAGGAGATGATCACAGTATGAAGTCTGGGACCAACTCTTGCCAAAGACTTGTTTCATTCTTTGAGCAATTGTCAATCTGGGACCATCCCCACATTGCCGCAGTTTCATTCTTGAGGAAGGACATACCCTCCAAGACACTTGCACTGTTTTCTTGTGTGATAGGAGTGGAGCTCACAAAGTAGGAATTCATCTATACCTATTACTATTTCTATTGCTGTTCAGTTTTTTTTAATATAGCCCAGTAACCAAGACGCGAGAAAAAGATAAGTTGAGTTGCATGTATTTCATTTTAAAATTAAAGAAAAATCTGCGGTGGTGGTGCTGTGGTACCATTGTCGCCTCACAGTAAGACGCTGGCCGGTTCAATTCTCAGCTAGAGCGTCTTCTGCATGGAGATATGCGTGAATGGGTGTACCTTCGTTGAAGGTTGTGCGTCAGGGCTGGTAACTCGGCACGTAAAAATCAACTACCAATCATTAGCGGACCGGAGTTCCGCTGTGGCGACCCCTAACCGGGAAAAGCTGAAAGACAAACAAACAAATGGTTCCAAAAGAAAAAAAACGCTCTTACATTCTCACAGCAGTTAATGTACTAACAAAGTAATTTACTGTAAGCAATCAAATTCAGAATTATCCAGAAATAAACCTGGAGGTGAGAAGAGAATGCATTCCTCAGAATACTGCCTCACTCCTCTCCCTGTCATGTAGAAATGGTTCACATGTCGCTAATCTCTGGTCTGTTGTTATGTAAGATAAGCACTCCATAAGCACTAACATCAGCTGCTTAGATGAGACTCATGTCAATACTTAGCAGTGATCCCTTTTCATTCTGTGAGAAATTGCTGTAGGGAGCAGTATAATCTTCAATTATGGGTCTTGCGTGCAGATATATATATATATTTTTTTGCAAAATAAAAACTAATGACAGGCAACCAGTGTTAACAACACACACTACCAGCAGCAGTGACTCATCCATTACTTTTTTATTTCTTTAAGGAAACAAAAGAAAAGGAAGTAAAGCTGACCCGTTCAAACAATTGGCTTCCCTACAGTTACCTGAGGTGAAACTGCTTGAGTGTCAATAGCATGTAAAAAAAAGATGAAAGGCATAATGTGTAATGTTGTTTCCCATAGGAAATCATTGCTGGTGCAATTTATAAATGTGCTCCGGCAATAAGTTTGTGTGAGTTTGTGTGACCAGGAATTTGGTGTATATACATTTTTTGGGGAGGAGCTTGTCCCTACATTGGGGCTGCAGAGGGGCTTGCCCCCTCTCCCTGCAAAAACAGTTAAAATAGATTTTTTTGTCCTTCTGTATTTCTGGCATTTTTTCCATCCTCTTAGCCCATCAGCTTTAAGGAAGATGGCATTTTGTAGTAGAACCAAAACAATTTAATCATTTTTGCCCTTTATTTCAGTAGAAGTCGTGGTGAGTTTGTATATAATGAGTAGCAAATAATGCTGCTTAAAGAATATCAGATACGTTTTACAGTGAGAATGTGACTATTTTGTGGTGTGCGTGTGTGCGTGTGTGCGTGTGTGCGTGTGTGCGTGTGTGTGTGTGTGTGTGTGTGTGTGTGTGTGTATATGTATAAGAAACATAAAACAACATAAATGAAATTATTTTGGCCATCACTTGCTTACAGTAAAATGTCAGAAGTATATATAGTCAGAAAGTGTTTTTTTTTTCTGATGATGAGCAGAGGGAGCCAAGCAGCAAAAGCAACTGACCAGTGTGTGTGTTCTGAAATGCATTAATGTCCCCAGAATTTCTTTCTTTATTTCTTTTTTAATCATTCTCAGATAGCAGAATTATGCCTACTCTGAACAAGGTTATTTTAGAGGGAAAGAAGTCAAATGGCTGACTGTCACTCTACATTGTCAGGTCAGTGTGTGTTTCTGTGTGACCATGCATGCATATGTGTGTGTGAAGCAAACTGAAGTAAATTTCTGAGGGCAACATTTATTTCATTTTGTCACTCTCAAAGATAAAAAGTGTAAACAGTCACAAGTGGTTATTCTTGTGAGCAATGAGGCGATCTGTTTGAGAATGCAAATGATTATCAGTCTGGCTTGTGTGTGTCTGTGTATGAGCATGCCTTCACACATGCATGCTCCTAATGATTTCATGTGAATCAAGATAAAATACATTAATTAAAGGCCAAAATCTTTCTCACTGCGGCTAAATCAACCATCGGTAGTGTACACAGTCAGAAGTTAATCTTTCAAGGTGTGGAGGCATTCTGTGTTTCAACGTAACTGATTGTCAATCTGACTTGTAAAAGGCAGTGTGTTTGTGTGTGTCTACAAAACAGGCTGAAATACATTGCTTTTGTCATAATTTCTATCACTTGACCACAGGCAAAAAACAGAGGTATAGCTAGTAAGAATAAAGTCAAGTGGATTGCCATCATTGTGTTTACGATTTACTAAATAAACCAGAGATTTGTGTAGATTCTGCTTCAGTATCTTCTTGGAACTTATGTGTGTGTGTGTGTGTGTGTGTGTGTGTGTGTGTGTGTGTGTGTGTGTTTGTCTATATGTATATATGGATTCCCTTCACAAACTCAAAGTTTCAAAACTTTGAATTGCAAAGAATTAAGACCATAAGATCCACGTTTTGAAACTTTGAACGTTTTGAATGGAGATCACTGTATAGCACAGAATGGGAAATTTACCATTTTCGTCACTGTAGTGCAATCTTGGAGCTGATATATTTATTTAGCAGGGGTATGGGAGTGTAGGGAGGCTTGCCCTCCCCTGCCCCCCCCCCCATAAAAACATAAAAAAAAATTGTTTTTATTTTTTTTTTATTACAATTTCGAGGTTTCAAAACTTTAATCTTATGGTCTAGACCATTTGTAGTTCAATGTTTTGAACCTTCAAGCTTGTGAAGTAGATCTGTATATACATATATATATATATATATATATATATCTATATACATATATATATATATATATATATATATCTATATACATATATATATATATATATATATATATATATATATATATATATATATATATATATATATATATATATATTTATATATACACATAAACACACACACACACACATATATATATATATATATATATATATATATATATATATATATATATATATATGGGTATACTTAAATCCAGCATAATATCGACACCACAAAAATCTTACCCACAAAATATCAACAAAATTTAACCACTTTTAAAAAACAATGTTTTTTTGGGGGGGTTTGGGCTCCTGTACCCCACACCTCCTGCTAATTACATATACCAGCTTTGAGGTCGCATAACACTGAAAGGACATAAACCCTTCCCTAGTATAAGTTTGATTTTATTGATATTTTGTGTTTAGGTATTTTAATTAGACCCATATTTAGAGAGAGAGAAAAAAAGAGAGAAAGATATATATTGTATATGTGTATAGAGACATATAAATTATTTGTGTTTGTGTGTGTGTGTCTGTATATATATATATATATATATATATATATGTGTGTGTGTGTGTGTGTGTGTGTGTGTGTGTGTGTGTGTGTGTGCGTGTGTGTGTGTGTGTGTGTCTATATGTATACACTCACACACACACATATATATATATATATATATATATATATATATATATATATATATATAGATAGATACACACATAGCTATATATACTGTAGTTAATTTCATCAGGGGACTCGAAGCACATTTAATCATCAGTTTTCCAAGATTAGATGTAAATTTATTTATAAAAAGGTGAACAGACATTTTCTTCTTGGTTAAACAAATAAAAACAAACATGAAAAGAAGTATTTAAAATGTTACTAACAGATCTGTGGAAAATAAAAGTTCAAGATGGCTTAATTCTGTTGGAACTCAAGCCAAACTATGAATTAAATGCTTATATTATACACTCTGAAAGCAAGATAATAATACCATTGTACTAGTCAGGCCCTTATTTAGACTAAAAGTCAGGAAATGAAGATTTAACAAAATTGTTGCTGCAAATGGGAAAAAGAGCCTACTAGACATTAGACAACTTACTGATCTAAACTTATTTCAGTGGAGGCTCCATGAAAACCTAAAGGAAGTTTATAAATGCACATGCGTTATTCACAAAGTTTAGTCTGGGTATTTACCACTGTATTTCCCTACACCATTAGTTTACTAGCCACTTTCAAGCTGACTTGTATCTGTAAAGTTCTGTGCCATGTATATACAACCTCCCTTTTTTCTCCCATTCTAACTTTCCCTTTTCCTAGGTTCTCCACTCTGCTAATCCATATTGTGCTCTATCTCTAATAAACTATACATCTCCCTACATCCTAAGCCCCCACTCCCTCTAGCTACAAGTACTATCCTTTATGTTTTTCTGAATGCATAGCATAATACAATCATGTTCCCCCACATGGTTATGTTGACTCACTGTGCAAGCTCTATATTTTGATTGCATGTCAGATTATATCTTACCTCAAAGTGGAAATTTCTCATTTATGAATTTACACCTGAAGAACCCACTCTAAACTGTTTAGCAATGAGCTAAGTAACTTCTAAATAATTTAATGCATTCTTTTTTAACACTTGAACAGTTTCACTTGTGTATAATATTGTTTATACTTTGCCATGAAATGAAAATGTGACTTACATCTAATTTTGGGCTATGAAATGACTACGTGACTTTTATACAATTGTTATGCTGTAAGTACCCAAGTTGTATTTGAAAAAGGTCTAAGGACCAGTCCCCCTCCTCGGAAAACAAACAAATAAATACAATAAATAAAATAAATAACTAAAAGTCTGTTAAATCTGCTCCTAAAATATCCAAGGCACAGAAATATTTCCCTTTAACAGCTTCACAGCATAAGACTGACCAGTTCCTCATGTAGGTTATACTTTCCATAGCTTCCCACACAGGCTAGACAAACTCCACAGGTTCAGTGGTCTTCATTTGACTGTCCTTTGCTGATTAGCAGCCCCATTATGCTAAAGAAGTCTTCCTCCACTTTGATGGTGATGGGGAATCCCCCTGTAATCTCACTATGGCTAGAGGTAAGCACACTCACCAAGCCTACTGAGTTCAGGCTTAAAATACAACTGTTTTTTATTCTCACATGACTTCCTGTTTCCTGCCTGTAAGGCTTATATTTGTTGCCAAGAACATACTCTCTGCTATGCAATATATGTTCAATCATAGCTTTTCTACCTTCTCCACTGCTTTGGCTAGAATTCAAAAGTGACAAAGCGGTCACTATATCTAGATCTGTATCTGAATGTGTATACTTATCTAGGTGTGTGTGTGTGTGTGTGTGTGTGTGTGTGTGTGTGTGTGTGTGTGTGTGTGTATCTATATATATATAAATAGATATAGATACAGGTATACATATCATATGTATTGACATACTAATAATAACTAATATATACATACATATGTATATAAATAGATATAAATACATACGTAGACATCTATATAATTATATAATGAATGGCTAACATGTTAAATAAATGACAGAAAAATATATTGATTAAAACATGTTGACAATTCATTATACCGATAACACAAATTAGTGACACCCAGTACAGTGGAAAAGGAAACAAATTCCTTTTTCCAATATACTACCCATAACCTGACCAACCATTCAACTCATGTTTGTCTGAATAATGGTGGTGTGAAGGCCGCCAGCCTAGCCAGATAGAATTGTGCAGATAATTCTGTCATTTGTAAATATAAATGTTGAAATACAGGCTTGTTTTCTTAAATGAAAGAATATGCTGTGAAATGTTGAACTTAAAACAATGTAGCAACATTGCCCTCTGCTGTAAAGAAAGCCAAGTCAAGCATTTATTGTCTGTCTTTTGAAATAAAAATTATTTAAAGTCTGTCCCTTAGAAATTAGAATTTGGAGTCGATGAGTCTGGAGTGAAACATCCTGTCTATTGTTTTAACTTAAGGCATAATTACTAGAGTTTACATATGGAATGTCTTTTATAGATGTAGTTTCCTGCAGGTGCAAGATAACAATGATGTAGTATCTGTTAGCCTAGGAACACCAGGAAAGTGTGAAATTATGTAATGGGAACAAGGACTGCAATAGCAATTTAAACAGAGAGAATCAGAAGGCATTAAGCATTTTTGTCTTGACCATCCAACTCACAGCACTGTGTTGCTCATATGTAAGTTATCTTTGACTTGTGTTTTCTTTTAGAAATAGCTAGGAACTAGAAAGATTAGACTGTTTTTCTGTGATGTCAGAACTCTATTACTGAATTATTTTAAGTATTTCTCTGTGATCTCTGAACTCTTGATTGTACTGGGTAGTAGAAAGTATTGTCTTGTGGTTTTAATTATTTATTAATAAATATTTTAAAACCTTTTAAATGTGGCTGTTTTGTGTAGAGATAAGTTAAGCTCTAAGAGTACATTGCATGTATATAAGGATCCTGTACCAAGTCACTCTAATAAGCCTTAACTGTTTAGTCACACTTACCAGTTGGATAATAATATTGCACAGTTATAATTGGACACTCTTTTAAGGGCCTTTGAGTAGCTGATAAATATTAGCTGGGTGGTGGCCAGTGGTACTACCGTATAGTCTGGGTAAAAGGGGCACAGCTGGAGAACCTGTGCCAGCCTTCCCCAGGAGTGTCTGTGTGGTTGTATAAACTTATCTCAAAGTGTGTGTTTGTCAGCTACTTGGGCAGGGACATGAAGCACTGGTTGGACAGAGAGGGTGCTGGAGATTGTAGCTTGCCCAGCTAGGCTGAGATCTGGACCCTATAGCTGTACCAGTGGGGAGTCTTATTGAGGACCTGGAGAGCAAGGGAGCGACCAGCCCCGGACTGACTGCGATCTCTGTGTGCTTTTAAGGGAAATTGCACTTTACCATGTGTATTTGTTATTCTTCCTTCATATATGAGATGCCCTCTCTGGGGTTAGTGGTGAGGACTGAGGCTCCTTGATAACGGACAGACATGAAATAATTTTAATTTTAAAGGACAGATAAGAAATGCTTGACTTAGCTTTCTTTACAGCAGAGGGCAATGTTGCTACATTGTTTTAAGTTCAACATTTCACAGTATATTCTTTCATTTAAGAAAATAAGCATGTATTTCAACATTTATATTTACAAATGACAGAATTATCTACACAATTCTATCTGGCTAGGCAGGCAGCCTTCACAGGTGGCATTGCAGAAAGTTTTTTTTAAACCTGAGTGCACAGGTAGGGTTGGGGGCAGAGTTACCATTAGGCTTCACCCCACTGCTCCACTTTAATAATATATGCCAACCCTAACCCTGCCCATGTACCTTACCTTGCTCCTAACCATGCACTTCACCTTAAAAAAATCTTTCTGTAACACTACTACTACTATACAAGACAGCTGAGACATTCATCATGTATACATATACACACACACACACACACACACACACACACAAAATCCCTCCCCCCCACTAAATCAGTCCTCTTACCTGACCCTAACTCTAACCCTAACCCACATAAACTCGTACATACATTAAATCTGTTGCCTTGCCTAACCACTACTCTAACCT
Source organism: Protopterus annectens (assembly GCF_019279795.1). Classification (NCBI taxonomy): domain Eukaryota; kingdom Metazoa; phylum Chordata; order Ceratodontiformes; family Protopteridae; genus Protopterus; species Protopterus annectens. The sequence continues at coordinate 811,374,930 of NC_056726.1, forward strand.
TAGCACACATGCACAAACTTTTTCTTCTTTTGGCTGTTCCCATTAGGGGTCACCACAGCAGATCATCGATTTCTATTTCTTCCTGTCCTCTACATCTTAATCTGTCAGACCAACCACCTGCGTATCCTCTCTCACCACACTAGTAAACCTTATCTCATGTCTTCCTCTTTTCCTGTTACCTGGCAGCTCCATTCTTAACATCCTTCTCCCAATATACCCAGCCTCCCTCCTCAGCACATGTCCACACCATTGCAATCTAGCCTCTCCGGCTCTGTCTCCAAACCGTCCAATCTGAGCTGACCCTCTAATATACTGATTCCTAATCCTGTTCATCCTCATCACAGCCAATGCAAATCTTAACATCTTTAACTCTGCCACCTCCATCTCTGACTCCTTTCTTTTCATCAACGCCACCATCTCTAACCCATATAACAAACTTGGTCTCACTACCCTCTTGCAGACCTTCCCTTCCACCCCTACTGGTACCCGTCTGTCACAAATCACTCCTGACACTCTTCTCCACCCACTCCACCTTGCCTATACTCTCTTCTTCACCTCTCTTCCATATTCACTGTTACTCTGAACTGTTGATCCCAAATATTTAAACTCATCCACCTTCGCCATCTGTATTCCCTGCATCCTTACCATTCCTCTGTCCTCCCTCTCATTCACACAGACATATATTCTGTCTTAGTCCTGCTGAACTTCATTCCTCTCCTCTCTAGAGCATATCTCCACCTCTCCAGGGTCTCCTTAATCTGTTCCCTAATCTCACTACAGACCACAATGTCATCCACAAACATCATAGTCCAAGGGGACTCCTGTCTGATCTCATCTGTTAACCTGTTCATCACCATTGCAAATAAGAAAGGGCTCAGAGATGATCCTTGATGTAATCCCACCTCCACGTTGACTGTTTCCATCACTCCTACTGCAGACCTCACCACTGAGACACTACCCTCGTACATATCCTATGCCAATCTTGCATATTTCTCTGCCACTCCCGACTTCCTCATACAATACCACAACTCCTCGCTAGACAGCCTGTCATATGGTTTCTCTAAACCCACAAAGACACAATGGAACTTCTTCTGGCCTTGTCTATACTTTCCATCAACACCCTCAGAGCAAACATTGCATCTGTAGTGCTCTTTCTGGCATGAAACCATACTGCTGCTCACTAATCATCAATTCCCTTCTAAACCTAGCTTCCACTACTATTTCCCATAACTTTTTGCTGTGACTGATCAGTTTTATCCCTGTGTAGTTACTACAGCTTTGCATGTCACCCTTATTCTTAAAAATCAGTACCAAAACATTTCTTCTTCACTCCACAGGCATCCTCTCACTTTCCAAGATTTCATTAAACAATCTGGTTAAAACCTCCACTGCCATCTCCTAAATGCCTCCATGCTTCCATAGACCAACAGCTTTTCCATTCTTCATCGTCTTCATAAATGCCCTTACTTCCACCTTGTCAATCTGTTGTACTTCCTGATTCACTATCACCACATCATCTAACCTTCCCTCTCTTTCATTCTCTTCATTCATCAGCCCCTCAAAGTACTTTTTCCATCTGCTCAACACACTCTCCTCATTTGTGAATATGTTTCCCTCATTATCCTTTATCACTCTTACCTGCTACACATCTTTCATAGTATATTTTCCAGCTTGGTCCCTCTGTCTAGCCAACTTGTACATGTCCTTTTCTCCCCCTTAGTGTCCAGCCTTTCATACAACTCTGCATATGCCTTATCCTTAGCCTTCACCACCTCTCTCTTCACTGTACACCTCATCTCCTTATACTCCTGTCTACTTTCTTCATCTGTCTGACAATCCCACTTTTTCGCCAACTTCTTTCTCCATATACTCTCCTGTACTTCCTTGTTCAACCACCAGATCTCCTTGTCCTCCTTCATCTGTCCAGATGTCACACCAAGCACCTTTCTGGATATTTCCCTTACTAGCTTTGCTGTAGTTACCCAGCTCTTCTGTAACTCTTCACTGCCACCCAGTGCCTATCTTAACTCTTCCTGAACTCCACCTCACAATCATTCTTTTTCAACTTCCATCATTTGATCCTTGGCACTGCACTCTCCTCCTCCTCTTCTTGATTAACATCATCCTACAGACCACCATCCTATGCCGCCTAACCCTATGCTCCTTCCTCTTCTTAAAATACATACATATTCACCACAGCCATGTCCATGCTTTTTGCAAAATCCACTACCGTCTGACCTTCTGCATTCCTTTCCTTAACACCATACCTACCCCATCACTTCCTCATCTCCTCTGTTCCCTTCGCCAACATACCCATTGAAATCTGCTCCAATCACCATTCTCTCACCCTTGGGTACACTCACCACCATTTCATCCAAATCACTCCAAAATGTTTACTTCTCATCCATCGCACACCCAACTTGCGATGCATATACACTAACAACATTCATCATCGCAGCATCAATTTCCAGCTTCATAAACATCACTCTGTCTAACACTCTTTTCACCTCCAAAACACTCTTGGCATACTGTTCCTTCAGAATAACCCCTACTCCATTTCTCCTCCCATCCAAACCATGGTAGAACAATTTGAACCCACTGCCAATACACCTGGCCTTACTCCTCTTCCATCTGGTCTCTTGTACACACAATATATCAACCTTCCTCCTCTCTATCATATCAGCTATCCCTCTCCTTATACCAGTCTTACTGCCAACATTCAAAGTCCCTACCCTCACTACTACATTTTTAACCTTCCTCCTCTCTTCCTGCCTTCAGGCATACCTTCCCCCTCTTCTTCTCCTTGTCCTTCTCCTCTTCCTTTTACCAAACACCCTGTTGGCTAACAGTAATGGTGGTGGTTGTTAACCCGGGCCTTGACCTATCCAGTATGGAAATCTGTATTGTTGTCCGCATATGTCATTTGGCAAAAGTTTTACACTGGATGCCCTTCCTGAAGTAACCCTTCCCATTTATCCAGGCTTGGGACCGGCATGAAGAAATGCATTGGCTTGTGCATCACACACATGCACAAACATGCACACATAAACTCTCAGTCCTATCAAAAAGGCGCTTACCTTTGTTGATCAACCCAGAAGTTGCTCAGGAGACTAGCTGAGCCAACAATTGTTCACACAAATGGCACTAGTGTTCACTTTGTTGGCCAAATGAGCATCTGACCAAATGAACTGTAATCATATATCTATATCTTTATATGCATTTGTGTGTGTGTGTGTGTGTGTGTGTGTGTGTGTGTGTGTGTGTGTGTGTGTGTGTGTGTGTGTGTGTGTTTGTATATTTATATGCATGTGCGCGCGCGCGCGTATGTGTGTGTGTGTAGGAAGTGTTTTTTGGCACCACAACTTTCTGTACTAAATGGGCTATATTTAGCAGTGAGAATTATTTAAAACCTATGGATAAAATGGCGGCCTTAGATACATTTTAGATCCAAGTGCCCAAGTATAATTCCATAAAAGTTTTATTAAGAACTTTTGAACAGGTGCTGCAATATGGCCTTTTATGAATAACTACTAAATGCACAACTATACAGGCATTTCACACTGACAGAATGGTATATCATCATCATCAGCAGCCCCACTTTTTCCCATTTTCTGCATGAGGTCAGGGTTTTATATTAACTGTCGCCATGTCCCTCGATTCAATGCCACACTTCTGCCTTCTTCGACACTCATGCCCGACTGTCACAGATCTTTCACACAATCTATCCACCTCTTTGCTGGATGTCCTCATTTCTTCTTACCTTCTTTCTGTTTGTCCCAAATCTTCTTCACCAGATTGTCTTCTGCTTTTCTGTACATGTGCCCAAACCACCATAATCTGTTCTCTTTGATCTTTTCCTCAATTGGAGCTACCTTGGCTTCTGCACTTGTGTCCTCATTTCTTCATTTGTCCCACAGTGTGCACCCTGCCACCCTTCTCAGGCACTTAATTTCCATCACCTCTAGCTTTTTCATCTGCTCTGTTGTTACTGCCCAAGTTTCTGTACCATACACTAGTATTGGTTGCACCAGGGTCTTGTGCAGTTTACTTTTTAGCTTCTTTGGCATTCTTCTGTCATAGACTACACCTGAGACTCTATGCCAGTTGGCTGCAACCCCTATGATTCTAGCTTTGACCTCTTCATTCAGAGTTCCCTTCTCTTCAACCACCCCCTCCCAGATACTTGAAGCTATTTACATGTTTTACTATCTTCCTTTCTATCTCAATTCTCAGCTTCATCTGATTTCCCCGATTTGCTGCCGTTTCCACTGTCTTATCTATGCTTAGTTTCTTCCCATGTGCCTTCAGTTTGCATTCCATTCCCCTATCCTTTGCTAAAATTCTTGCACAGAGTCTGCCTATAATGCTACATCATCTGCATACAGCAACTTTGTTGATCTGTCCCCTCCAACCTGTTTGCTAATATAGTTCATCACCAGCATAAACAGCAGTAGAGTCAGAGCTGAACCCTGGTGTGCACCAACTCCCACTGGGAATCTCTCTGTGAGGCCGAACACTGTTCGTAATTGAGTCACTGGATCCTTGTACATAGCCTGCACTAATTCTACCAGTGTTTCTGGGACTTGGAACCACCACAGTACTGCCCAGCTCAGCCTTCTTGGGACCTTGTCATAAACTTTCTCCGAGGCTAGGAATGCCAAGTTGGACTCTCTCCTCATCTCTAGCTTCTTCTCAACTACCTGTCTCACTGCAAAAATTGGGTCAGTTGTACTGCATCCTGATTTGAATTCAAACTGTCCATCTCCCATCTTGTGGGAAACCACAAATTTGTCCCAGAGATTCCACCTGTGTCCCTCACTGACAGGGGCAACACGTGCTGACTGAAGCTTCTTTTTGGGGATAAACTCTTGGCTAGGCTTGTAAGGGCCCCCAGGGCCATTAGCCTAGTAACCTCCTATGATCCTATGTTCAAGGACCTAATGACGGAAGTACAAACAGTGTTGGGTCTCACAAAGGGGTTCCCAGCAGGAGTGGGTGTGCACAAGGGTTCTGGTGATAGACTGCATTAGCAAACAGGTGAAAAGAAACAGATTAACAAAGTTGCTCTGTGCAGACAATGTGGCATTAGAGGCAGACTCTGAGTAAGAACTTCAGCAAAGGGTGGGGGAATGGAATGCACAAATGAAAGCACATGGGATGAAACTGAGTACAGATAAGACAGTTGTAATGGCAGTAAATAGGGCAAATAAGAAGAAGCTGAGAATTGAGATAGATGGGAAAATAGTCGAACAGGTTGACACCTTCAAGTATCTTTGAGGGGTGGTTGAGGAGAAGGGAAAGTTGAATGAGGAGGCCAAATCTAGAATCAGAGAGACTGCAGCTAACTGGTAGAGAATGTCAGAGGTAGTGCTGAATAATGTCAAAGAAGCTGAAAAGTAAGGTCTACAAAATAGTGGTGCAACCAGTACTACTGTATAGTTCAGAAACCTGGGCAGTAAAGTCAGAGCAGCTGAGGAAATTAAAAGTGATGGAGATAAAGTGCCTGAGATGACTGGTAGGATGCACACTGTGGGACAGTCAAAAAATGCTGGCATCAGAGCAGAACTCAGCATAGCTCAAATCGCAGAGAAGATCAAAGAGAACAGATTATCATGGTTCGGGCAGATGTGCAGAAAAGCTGAAGACATCTGGTGAAGAAGATTTGGGACAAATAGGAAGAAAGTAAGAGGAAACAAGGATGCCCAGAAAAGAGGTGGATTGATTGTGTGAGAGAAGACCTGCAACAATCAGGCATTACCACTGAAGAAGGTAGGAGACTGGCATTGATTTTAAAGATGGGATCAGTCGCTGTGATATCCTGACCTCTTTGTAGAAAATGAGAAAAAGGGAGTTGATGATAATGACACTATCCTCCGTTTCTTTTTTTAACACCTTTTATTGAGTTATCACTTGTGACATAGGCACATTTATATTTATATAAAAGTAATCAAACTGTATTAACAAGTTCAAATTAACAAACATTATGCTTCACATATATTGCTATATATCATATAACCTGAGCAACATTATATAAATTATTCAATTCTTGACCCTTTTTTAAACAAGAAACATCTTTATTAAACAATTACTTATGACATAAGCAATCATATTTACATAAATGAAAGCAAACCACACTGACACAATCCTAGATGCAAGCATTTTACATCACAAACCATACTGACACACTCCCAGCTGCAAACATTATGCATCACTTGTAATCTACCCAATTGTTTTCAGTCAAACATTGCATAGCTCAAGTAAATCATGTCGTCTTTTAAACCTCATTCCTCCCCTGTATATATTGTTCCCACAATTCCCATTTTTTTCCCTATGTAGTTTGCTCCTACCTTTTTCTAAAGATCTCAGTTCCAGTTGTTTTATCTGTTATTATATTCACTAGTTCTAATATAGTTGGTTTAGATTTTGATTTCCATTTTCTAGTAATTGCTTTTTTGGCAGCCACCATAATTAGAGACAGCAAGGCCTTACCATGTCTAAGCAATTCCTATTCTATAGTATAGCTCAGAAAAATCACCTCTCTCGTCATACCAATTTGTCCACTCATTGCACTTCCAGAAAATATGTTCTTAATTACCTCTTTCTTCCCTGTCACACCTCCAACATTTGCTATCAATCTGAGGAAAAATTCTCTGGAATCTACTTTGGGTATAAAACTTATCCTCTCTTTCTATGAGTGGTAGGCTTACGGCTTTTCAGGATGGAAAATGCATTGTACATGCAGAATATACCTGCACTGAGTTGTGATTACATCAGACATAAAACTGTAATATATTTCAACAGAAAAGGAAACTTTTTGTCCCAAGAAAGATACTACTACCAAAACTGCCTGCATTTACTAAGGTAATATGGTGTAGTCAACTTCAGGACTGAGGTGCATTTAAATCCTTAAGAGTAAAAAGGCAGTTATGGTGCATTTTATACCTGAGTATCTAGGTATAATCCCTGAAGGTTTTTTTTGACAATGCTCATTTAGATTCCTGATTTATCACTTTTCATAGTTATCAGATTTTGGATTTTGCATACATTTCAGAATTGCATTTTTGTGTGTTGTATTATAGTTGGTTTCCATTAAAGAGTGGAAAATGCAGTACATGTTTAAAATATATTTGTATTTACTTATTATATTAGTGCAAAAATCTTTTAGGTTTCTCTAGCAATAATTTACATCACTGCCACCAACAAAATGTCTTGTGCTGACCATAACAAAGGGATAGCTTCAGTTGCAGCAATGAGTTGCATTTAAATCTTTACGCAAAAATTAGTTGTCTTAAATGGGTTTTGCATGTAATTATCTAGGTATGATATAAAAGTTTTACCAACAAAAATGTGACTGATATGGCTTTTTACTTATAGCTGCTGATTGCAGGGGATTTGTTGTTCTTCTTTTCGGCTTTTTCCCTTTTAGGGGTCGCCACAGCAGAACTCAGGTCCGCTAATGATTGGCAGTAGATTGTTTACGGGTGCCGAGGTGCCAGCTCGACGTTCTATTTGATGTATTGGTTAGAAAATCTATGTACATATGAAGAAAGGGTTTGTTACACAAACTGTAACACTAAAACATTATAACATGCAAATTTTAAAACTTATTTGCCTAGGTAATGTATTATTATTTTACCATTTTGTATTGATTCCATTATGATATTTTGGTATTTTAACTAATTGGTCACTAATATGTTTTAATTAATGTCAGCTGATGTCCTTTATAGTATTTAAAGATGGCAGTTTAAAGTTATTTGTATTGTTCTGAGGAAGTCTACTGATGACAGTAGACGAAAAGTGCTTCAACTTTGATTAAAGTGTTTGTGTCAACCTTGGAGTTATTCGTGGATTTGGATTGTTACAACTTTCTTGGTGTTTCCTACAGTCTGTGACTTTGTGTGCTGTCTTGTTACTTCTTAGTTTTTGGTTTTCTGTGCAACAAGTTTCATTGAAGGCATGCCCATTTGCATATATATTTTTGATGTTTTTGTTAGAAAATCGCACACATCAGTATTGAGATTACCTAAATTCAACTCATCCTTATCATATATTAACGCTAAGTTATGCATTTATTTATTTATTCTATTTGTTAACTGGGATAGTCCACCTGGGCCATACAAGATCCCTTTTCAATGGAGTCCAGAGGAGAAAAGCTCCAGTACATTCTACATTAAACAGTAAATTACTATTGAATAACAGACGAGTAATGCAGATAGACTAGTCTTAACATTATATCACCCAGATGTCATATACAAACCCATCCCACATAAAATATATAAATTTGATATATATATATATATATATATATATATATATATATATATATATATATATATATATATATGTTTGGCATACTTCTTTTCAAGCTTGAACCATCCTTATTGTTATGACACTTGCCCTTTTCATCTCTTTATCATCCACTCTACCCTTCCCTTTGCTGTCTTTCTTTCCATACTGCATCTCACTTTTGTTTTAACCTTTGGAGCCAGCTTCTGTTGCTGTCATTCCCCTGTGCTTGCCAAATTCATTTGTCCTATCTTGTCCACCTCTATTAGGCTGATATCTTCTGGCTTCCATGCCTTAGCAATTTTCACTTTTAAACCAGCCTGCCATTAGCAATGTTTCTCTCATTTCTTTTCTTCCCAACACTCTCTGCCCCTTGTTTACTACAAATACGCATATTAACCATCTCTCCTTGGTTTCCTTATCATATTACTTACTCCATATTTCTTTCATTATCTGCCACTCTTTTTGTATCACTTTACAACCCCCACATATGACATGTGAAAATTATGTTCCTCCTTCTACCTGTATCGTCAACATTCTGGATTCTCCAGTTGAGCTTCCTTGCTTAATCTTGTAATTATCTCATGTGATGATCTCTCAATGGTTCTGAAACTTTTAAAGTCTTCATAATTTCCTACACCTCAATTTATGTTTCAATATTCACAAACAACTCACTTTCTTTAATCCACCTTTGTCTCAATTTTCCAAAACCAATGATCTTTTCTCTTCTCCAAAATACTTTCATAATTTCCTAGCCTTTCTTTCTCTAACTGACCCCACTCATATCTTATTATCCTACATTCCTCACTCCTTCTGTCCTACTCTCCTCCTTCTTTCCTTAATTATTATCTTGACCACTCTACTATGCTCCAACCAGTTCCCAGGCCAAACTGCCATCTTATTTGTTCATAAGTCCTAAATTGTCCCCTTTCCCACTTTTTGCAACTGCTCCCACATATTGCAGTCCTTTATCTTCCCACTTCCTAACAATTTCCTAAATATTTATTGCTGCCTGCCATTCACTTATTACATCCTTGATTCTAGGCCCCTGTGGTCCTGTCAGTCTTACCTTCTTCTTTGCAAACTTCTGAAGAGCTACCTGTGTTACCCTTTCTATCTTTCTAAGAATAGTCTTTCCCCTCTTCTCTTCATTATCATCCCACATTTTCATTCTAACCCTGTAATTTCCCATACTACCTCAGTCATTGTACTACATTTATAGTCAATGAATACATCCACATTCTGGGCATGCCCCATCCGCCACAGACACTCTTCCTCTCAGTCTTTCCTTCTCAGTCTTGCTTCTTTTCCTTTGTTATACAGATCAGTGACATACCTTCTACTTCTCCCATAACCATATTGCTAAAGGTTTTATCTGCATATGCTTTAATAAATGGATCACTAATGGTAATGACATCAGGCTTACGGTCTCTACCCTCCCATTCATTGTATTCATTCTGCCTGTCCACTTGCCCAACAAGTTTAAGCCCTAGGTATGTCTCCCCTCTCTTTGACCACAGATAATCTAGTAAAACTTGAATGGTTTTCAGGCATTTAGCACGGCCAAGCTCGCATATTGTATTATATCATGTTTCATTGTGCTTGATATATAAAATGTATTCATGGTACAGATCACAGTAGGTACCCATCATATATCTGCCATTACATTACAAATAAATATACATATCTATCGGTCTATCTATCTGTCTGTCTATCTATTTATCTATATATATATATATATATATATATATATATATATATATATACACACACATACAGAAAGCAGAGTTTTTGACACTGAAAATAATGCCACCCAGTAGTACTATCTACAACGACTATGACATTGTGCTGATGTTAACTTCAGTATTTACTTGCATTTAGATTTTTAAGAGCAGAATAAAAGAATTAGGGAGGAGTAGTGGTGCAGCAGTTAGCATTGTCACTTCACAGCAAGAGGTTCTCCAGTTCGATTCTTGGCTGGGGTGCCTTCTGTGTGGAGTCTGCATGTCCTCCCTGCATTCTTGTGGCTTTCCTCTGGGTGCTCCACTTTCCTTCCACATCCCAAAGACGTGTCTGGAGTGTTTCTCCCCTGTCCTCTGCTGGAAATGAGCTCTGTCCCAGTCAGAATTTCCCAGTAAACAAATGTTAATATTATGTATATTTTGTACCTGCATATCTAATTGTATTTCCTGAAATTTGTACTTAGGGCTCTAAAGAGAGACTGACCTACGGCCTTTTAGGCATGAGTACCAAATGTAGGGCTCTACATATATTTAAGAGTGACAATCTAACATATTGAATTGTACTTGGTTTCCATCAGATGTGGTTGTGACTTCTCTTCAGGATGAAACATGCATTATATGTCCAGAATGTAAATGTACTGACTTTTCTTTATGTAAGCACGCAAACTGATGAGAACCCAATGTATGAAAAAATACATCAGCTTCTGATCTATGGAAACTGCATCTGAAAAAAAGGAAAATGAAAATCCTGTCCTCCTTGCACCCCCTATACCCCATCAATCTCTAAATATACTGATTCTGTGTTTGCAGAACATTGTAAGTAAGGAGAACTTCTCCTATCACAAGTGGTCTATGATCCCACTGTTGTGAATCTCTGATTCCTTATGATCAGTGAACTACTAGAGCTCCTGAACCCTCCACACACTGCAACACATAAAACAAGGTAACTTCTAAACCTGATAACAGTGCTAAACACAAGATATTTCCACAATTGCAGTGTTATGGAAGAAATCACATACAACACCCAACCTTTGATGATCTCACACACACACGTACACACACACACACACACACACCAATGCAAGTACACACACACACACACACACACACACACACACACACACACACACACACACACGCGCGCGCACACACACACACACACACACACACACACACACACACACACACACACACACACACACTGAATAAACAGGGCTAATGTACAGTATCTGACAAATAAAATCAGTAAAAAGAGACAATAATGCAGGACAAAAGGCACACCCATCAATCTTCAGCTATTCAGCACTTTAATTAAAAATTTGATGAACAAACCACAGTACCACACTGAAAATATTAAGCGCTTTTCATCTGGTTCAATGACCAAACTTCTTCAGACAAATAACAGCAGGTACAAACTGACTTTTATACAAAGATGCACTTCCCTCCACCCCCTAATTGTCCAGTTATTCAGCAAATTGACAATTAATCATACAAATGAATCTTAATTCCAAAACCAAACTAAAATGCATTAATTTAGAACGACTGTATCATCCCAAATATGTAACTAGCTATATCTGCTAACAACATGTACTATCCTGAAATAATAGCGTACAATTTTTCATAATATTATATTATAAAATACATCTATAAAAATTGCATTTCATACTGCAACCAACACCAAATGACCCTGCATTCACTATGGGAGTTAACACTTAAATATCGAAAAATGTGTAAACCACATATTTAAACTACTACAATGGTAAAAACCATGTACATATCAAATACAAAACATAAAAATGATACAGGACAACTTGTCATAATAAAAATACAAATCTTCTTCTTCTTTCGGCTTTTCCCGGTTAGGGGTCGCCACAGCAGATCACCTGTCCGCTCATGATTGGCAGTGGAGTTTTACAGTGTCGAGTTGCCAGCCCGGCACCCAACCTTCCACAGAAGGCACACACACGCACTTACACCTAGGGCCAATTTAGAGTGTCCAATACACCTACTGCATGTCTTTGGGATGTGGGAGGAAACCGGAGCACCCAGAGGAAATTCACGTGACCACAGGGAGGACATGCAGACTCCGCACAGAAGGCACCCCAGCCAAGGATCAAACCGGAGAACCTCTTGCTGTGAGGCGACAATGCTAACCACTGTACCACCGTGGCCGCCCTATAATAAAAATACAAATATTAACAGAAATTAGTTATCTATTTAGACTTTTAAGTTTTAGCAAACATTGTATACAGCAACTGTCATTTATACCTGGGAAATGGCAAGCATCTAAACAAATCTGCCACATCAATTCTCTTTTTACTAGTAACAAAGATTTCGGACCACCCCTTATTTTACCAGTTACATGGTCAATTACTCTAAACATAAAACTATGTGTGGGGTTAGTTTTGATGTGGGCCGCTAAAGCATTTTCAACCTTGCCTTTCCTAATGTAGTATAGGTGCTCATACACCCTCTCACGCAGTCTACGATCAGTTTTCCCTACGTAGAATGCAAGGCATAGTTAACATTGAGCAAGATAGACTACATAGATTGAATTGCAATTATACTTGCCTGACAAAGTCATAACTATTATCCCTGATGTTAAATGAGTACCCTATACTCATATGTTTGCAAAAGTTACACGATTCACATTTACTCATCCCGGGTTCTTAATAACTTTGTGTTTCTTTTCTATAAAATCTTTCAAATTCATACCTCTCTTAAACGTAAAAGAGGGGTGCAAGCCCAACAAAGTACGAAATTCCAAATTATTGCTTAACAATTCCCAGTTCTTCCTTATAGTTGAAATGATGTGACCACTCTCAGGGCTATATGTTAAAATAAATGACACTGGTGACCTATTAATCTTCTACGTACTGGTCATCTCATTGACTGGTGACAAAGCACCCTGTAATAATGGTATGTAAAAGCCATTATATCCTTTACTCATCACTTCATCAATCATTTCATTAATAAAATCCCCCGGGTAACCTCGAGCAAGAAACATTTCAGCTATCTTGTTACATTCCACTAAGAATTCACTGTCAATAGTTACCATCCTCGCCGCTCAAACTAACTGCCCTTTTATTACAGATTTCTTTTGGTGGAAAGGGTGGGAACTACTGAAGTGCAAATATGTGTTTGAAAATGTGTCTTTCCTGTGAATTCTGACTGCTGGGTTGGGACCTTAAACACTTCAATGTCCAAATATGCTATGGTATCTGTGTTGAAGGTATGTGTAAACCTTAAAAATGTGGTAGTTTGGTTTAAATATTCAACAAACCTTTCCACTTCATCCAACCTCCCCTTGAATAGAATGAGAATATCAGGGTTCCTATCAGCAGACCAAAGACGTATGTTTTCGAATGCGCCTTGGTCGAACTGACAAAACCGAAACTGCAAAATATTGAATCGGCATGTAAGGAAATTCTTTCCCTGGGAAAGAATTCACTTGGCTGCTTCGGTACTTTGCCATTTCTGGCACTGTAGTGCGGTGACGGAGTTGGTATATTTAAGTAGGGGGGTGTGGGGGGCGAAGCCCACCACTTAATCCCATGTTTTAATATGCTTTTTTTTTGTTGGAACAGTGATTTTTTTCCCTTGGAAAAAAATCACTCTTTTGACAGTTCAGTTTTGTAAGCTTTCGCTTATATGGGGTTGATTAATCACCATTCGCTTACCTAAGCGTTCGGTGATCTAATATAGACCCGAATATCATCTAGGAAACGTGTGTAAAGGAAAAATATTTCTGTTAAATAACTTTGTGAGAGAATAAATTCCTTTTCTCAAATAGCCATCACTGAATTTGCAAAGCTGGCCCCACATGGGGACCCCATTGCCACCTCAATTTTTTGTAAATATAGTTGCTCGTCAAACATAAAGTAGTTGTTAGTTAAAACTATATCCAATAAGATGTTGTCTAACCTGATCTCACTATCAAGGGTGCCTTTCATGTTCAAAAAAATGAAGAACCATGTCAATACCTCCTTCTCGAGCACTCATCTGCCACCTTCTGAACTTCCTGCAAAAGATCTTCAAGCAGTCTTGGTAGGCTTTTCTCCCAGTATGCACCATCATAAAGCAGGCTGTTATTTCCCTTTTTTCTGAGTGATTTTTTTTCCTGCATCCAGTCTCCTTCCCACTTGGGGCTGTCACTAGTAATTAGTTTCTCAATGTTTAATTAAATTCATTAGGTAATGTCATTTATTATTTGGGCAAGGAGGGAAGCGCCAGGAATTAGTGTGCACTACTCTCCCATCATCCTAATCAGAAATGTCACAAATTGCAAGCTATTTTTTTCTTGTTGATCTTTCCACAGTCAGTAGTTTGATTATTCTCTTTGTGTTATCATGTTAGTCTGATAGCATTGAATCTAGTCTGGTGTTTGTGAAATACAATATTTTCATCATATTCTTTGGTCTACTCCCCATAATTGAAGTAAAAATATACCGGTATTAAGTAATGATGTGGATATATAAGAGGAGGTTGATTCTTTTTCTTTACCTTGTTTGATAACTGGAGAAATCAAAAAATATCTTCAAGAAGGAGCAATTTGTTTAGTTGTTTGTATTAAATGAAATGTTCTATTAATCAGTAAAATGATTGTATCTTTTACATCTTATAGACTTCTGGAATTATCTAATACTGGAGCGTTCCCTACTTTAATTCTTTTTATTTGATATTTTCTCTCACCAAATAAGATTTTGTTTCATTTCATGAATTTGTTGTTTGTTTAATTTAATGATCATTTTATCCTGTAGATATTTTTCAATATGCATTTTGTACAAATATCATTTCTTATTTCATTTGTAATTTCTAAATAATCTTAACATTTCTTCAATGTCTTGGGCAGTGTAGTGGCACAGAGGGATAAAGCCCTAGTTAAAGATTAGCATCTGGAGTGTCTGAGATGTTTGCAAGAAGAGATGAGCATACCTGTCTCATGGGTGGGGGCATTCATCAAGTCATTTCCCATGAGGGGGCATAATCCACAAAGATGAGTATCCTGCTAATGTAAGCAAGTGAACTCAGTGGAGGGGGAGCCAAGGAGTAGGTCATTAATGAGAAAAATTCCCCATGGAAGCAGTTAGCAGCATGACCCCCCCACGATGTCCTTAGGGTCTGTTCTGGCCCCAGCCTTATAATGGAGATAGTCCGGACACTCTAGCAGAGGCTGATAAACCCAACAATAGACAACGAAACTAGGATAAGACACAAAGAATGGAGCAGAAGGGGAATAAAAAAATCTTCAATGACTGTAGTTTCTTTATCTGAAACCAGATCTTGAAAAGTCTCAATATGGCTACTTTTTATAATCATATTACTTCTGTTAGCTAGTCTGTGAAGTCCTTTAGGTGTCATTGCACAAGAATGTCATTTTCTTTTTTTCCCAAGATGTTTTGTTTTATGGGATAATATGTCTTCATATTTTTTATTCATTTCCTTCACTACTTCTATTTGCTACTTTAATGAACTTTAATTTAGCTTCAAATTGTTTATTTTGTATCTCAATTAATTTTTGTGCCTGAGTTTTATTTTTTTACACCACCAACATCTCATTATTTTGCATACTTGAATTTTAAGGGAGTTCCATAAGAACTCATTAACTTCTCTATTGTCATTCATTATTAAATATTATTTTATTTCTTACACTACATATTCTTTAAATACGTATACTTTATTATTTTCACAATGGAGTGTTTATCCCTTGGACTATATGCTATTTTCATTATACATATTCTTTAATGTTTTTAGACATATATGATGGGATTCTTGAGACAATCAACGACTTTTTTTGTGCCCATTGCCAAATCAAAGCAGATAGCATTTGTATCTGAAAGAGGACAAGATATAATTTAAAATCTTTAACTTTTTCACTCACATCCAAATAATATGTATACAGGTGTGGATCAATCAATCAATCCATTGGTAGACAATTGTTTATTAGTTTTACATCTTGTTTTATTAGACTGTATGTAAGCAGTATACACCTTGGTAAGAATCTTATCCTATTCCATTTTACTTTTGTTACCTTTCAGTTGAATATAGATGCATTTATTATTATTATTATTATTTATTGTCTGAGTCACTGACTGTGCCACATTCTGGTTGCAATACTAGTGATTATTTTGCAGCTGATGTAGCGTCTCTATGCCACTGAGCACCTGGTTGCCTCTGGTCCACCCCCCTCTCTACTTGTGCTAGTGAGGACTCCTTTCACTCCAGCTAAAAGCAAAGGAAACTCTAACCAATAATCATCAAAAAATAAAGACTGCAGCCCCAGCTTTAAATCCAGGAACCCTGCTGTTGCCACTTAAGGGCAGTGTAGGTGCCTGCTTTTGTGAATACTGTTATACCTTGTTAAAATCTGTTACAATTAACTACAGCACATACCCCAGGGGCGAAAGCTGTAAATCTTCCTCTTAGCCCCCCCCCCACCATTTTCAACCATTTCACTGTTGATACATTTTGCTTTACTTATCTGCTGTGTTATGTTAGGGTATTGAGCCCCTCTCAATAGTGGCATAGTCCTCGGTCCCTATCCCTTAATACTTTTTCTTCCCTAATTAAACATCAAACGAAAGTGCAAATTCTCAAGTTAATTTTATCTTTAGTTGTATAGTGTACAGCAAACACAGAGCAAAGGGGAATACAAATGTAAAAAAAATAAAATACAAATGTTATTGTGGACTAGTAAGCAGCATACAACTTCTATCTGCAGTGTAGTCTTACCAGTTGTTTTTCTTAGGGGAACTTTCCAATCCTCAAACAGGGTGGGCTTGAGCGTGGGCTCACTCTGGTCCACTACCCTACTCCCATTCCCACCCACCCCCACTTTCATTTAATTTCTACTATCTACCTAAATACAAAACCCAACCCACCTCATCCAGTTACCCTATCCCTGCTCCCCGACCTCACACAGCCCCACCCTTTTTCCTTTACACTATGTCTAATCAGATTACTGCTACTTCTTACAACTCTAACTTATATCATGTCTATAATCTACTTCCTAACCCTTTATTTTACTTCCTCATTTCACTCACCTCCTACCAATCACAACTCCACCACTTCCAAGCTCCAACTACTATTACACTCTCCATTCATCTAAAATAATCATCCTATGCATGCTCTATCTCACTATCTCTATTCAACATCTCCCCTACAAATCTTCACAAGCACAAATTCTTAGCACACACTCCCTTCCCATCTAAGCTAAAGTTAAAATACTTGTCACAACCACTACCTGTACTACTCCAAACCACCCCTGCTCCCAAACACACTTCTATCTGATGGGGATATCCACCCCAATCCAGGTCCTGCTTCTCCAACAACTTTCTCCACTGTCCCAACAGCCACCAGTCTCAGTCTCCCCCCAATCCAAAACATCTTAATATATACTCAATTAACATACAAAGCCTCCTGAATGAAACCACAGAACTACACTCCTGGATTATCTTCCATTCCCCACTCATCCTAACCCTATCTGAAACATGGTTAAATACCCACATCTCAAACTCTGAAATCCTTCCCCATTACAATATCTACCAGCAAGACAGAATAGTTAGGAAAGGTGGTGGTGTCACCATTATGTACTCTGAGCACCTCAGTCTATACCGCCTACCCATAACCCATCCAAATTTCCACCCCACTGAACTACATATTCTAAATTGTTACCTTACCCACAAAAGAAATTTGCCTTAGCTGCTATCTATATCCCACCAGGTAATAATATTCCCATCCTTGAATCCATACTCTCATGGCTATCAATCAATATCAGCTATGAAACCATTCTGTTAGGAGACTTTAACATGGACTGGCTAAAACTATCTACAACCAGCCCATCTCTCACCATCAACCTACATGGCTTTCATCAGTTACTTACTACACCTACTAGAGTCAATAAAAATATTAATAGTAGCTCCACTCTTTACTGGATCTTAATAACTGACCCTAACCTGTATCAAAATCCTACTACCTTACCAGACTGCCTTAGCAACCACCTTCCTATCCGAGGTCTTAGGCACACTGCTCAGATACCTAAATATCATCGCTTTTAACAGTGAGACCTTTAATCACATGCTAAACTCTATAGATTGCTTGATTCTGAAACACATCCCTCTAAATGATGCTGTCCTCCATTTCAATCGCACTTTTCTCTCCATCCTTGACTCCCTAGCTAGCACCAATCAGAAAAGTAAAAATCAAAACAACCCACACCCCCTGGCTCTTGAAAGATACACTCACTCTTATGAAAAAAAAGAGCAGCACGTTGAAGCAATGGAATAAAACAAAATCACCATCTCTTCTCCACGCCTATACACCACTATGTAATCTGGCTAAAATTCACATCAATACAGATAAGAAAACAAATCTACTCCAATGCCCAACTCACCCATAAGTTTAACCCCCAAAAATTCTTGCACTCTATTAATAAGATCCTACACCCAGGCAACACTTCTGCCCCCAACCCTTACTCCAACAAAACCCCCTTGAAACTGGCACTCTTATAAATTCATTCTTCATTGAATCTATTTACAAACTCACCCACAATGGTCAGAACAATAAACACACACACCCACTCCGCATTTCACCAATAATTCCTCTTTCACACTTGACCCCATCCCAACATCTTACATCAAATCTCTCCTGTTTAAACTGAAGCCATGTTCCCCCTCTTCTAACAACCCCCCCTTTCTTACAATAGCCACTCACTCAGTACCTGTTCCATCTCTATCCTGATCAATAGATCTATTCATGAATCCACTGTCCCAAATATATGGAAATCATTCTTTATCATTCCATTACACAAGGGAGGCAACAGCAATGAACCATCCAACTACAGGCCTATTGCTATCCTCTGTCCGCTATCTAAACTCCTTAAAAAATCCATTCATAGACAGCTTATTAAGTATCTTCTAGATAATATCCTCAACGCCTATGCAACATGGCTTCAGACCCTGTCATAGTACATCTACATCCCCACTGTCCTTTACTCAAACTGTTACATAAGCCATGGACAAAAATTTACTGGTTTCTTGCCTCTTTCTTCAACTTTCTAAAGCATTTGATACTGTATTACACTCTAAAGTTCTCAATAAGCTATCACAACTCAACTTATCTCCCAGTCTAGTGTCATTACCTCATTCTACCCAGTACAGGGAGAACATATGAGAAGGCCAATCAGCTAGTTTCTGCTACTCCTTTCTCTCTTTCACTTAAAAAAAAAATGTTATCTGCTTTTACTGTATTTGTGTTTCTTCCTACTTTATTTTGCTTTTGCGTCACCTTAAAAGTACTCAATTGTATTTATTACTGCTTGGTGTAACTCATTCTAAGCCTTTTAGTTTAAGCACTTGGGCTTCAGCCCAGTTGTTTTACATTAAGAAGGTTTGTGGCCTGCACTGTGGTGGCAGGACAGGTAGCTTACATCCTTTTAAGTTGGGAACTGCTGATTGAGGGCTCAGTGTCTGTTATTCTAAAAGCGTATTAGTTCTGGTTTAAGCACTTGGGCTTCAAATCAGTTATTTTACATTAAGAAGGTTTGTGGTCTGCACTCTTGTGGGAGGAGAGGCTGGACTCTGCCCTTCTGAGCTGGGAATTTCTGGTTAAAGGCTTATATAGTGCCTGCATATTTGAACTGTTTCTTACTGAAATTGGTACACCTTGTTTGCTGTAGCATAGACTAGATCCAGGCCTGCTGAATCTAGCTTTGTTTGTATGCTTGTTGTTTGTTTGCTTATTTCCCTGAAATGCTAATTTCACCTAAAATGTGGCTTTTCAGTGCTTCTGTGGATCCCTAGTGATATCTGCATTGCTTACTGTACTTATTTCCTTGTTTCACTTGAAAGAAAGTTACTGTTTGTCGTTTTTGCATTTAAGTTACCTGTAACACATTGCATTTAAGTTACCTGGCACTTGTTCATTAAGTCAGCACTAAAAAATTAAAAGCACTACACCCTCACAAACTCCACTTGAGTACCTTGTTCCCCATTGGCCTTTTTTTCTCAATTATGAAGGAATTCCAAATACTATTCTAGCATGTCCAAAGGTCAGCTGTCAATCTCCTCTCCGGTCCAGCTGGTGAATCTGGGAATCTTGAGGCAATGTTACAACTGCCTCATGTACACAGACAACCCTCTCCTCCTCCCAACAAATTCCAACACATGTGAGAGATGCAACCATATAGCCAAACTGGAGGCTAAGCTCTCTCAACTCAGTACTGGCATAACCAGTCAGGAGGAGAAGGAAACCACACTCACTACAATTCCAGTCTCACATAGACCTACCACGACAGCAAACCAAACACATAAACACACAAAAACATACTCGGAGGCTCTAAATAAAAATCTGCCTAAGCAGCAGGGACCTCCAAAGCAGACACCCAAGCAACCACTACCCCAAAACAAAACACGTGCAACACATAGCTCACAAAGCCAGTGTGCCGAACAGTTACAGCCCTTAAGGCTAAACAACACACCTGATACACTTGTAATAGGTGACTCTATCGTCAGGCACACTGATGTCCTGCTCACCAGGCTGAACAAGGAGAAGGTCACGGAGAGCTGCCGTCGGGCGCTAGGATCCGCCACATAACACAAGCACTCCATGGCAAGTACAAATATGACTCAGTCATTGTCCGTGCTGGTGTGAATGACCTGAGACGTACCTCCCTGGACTACATGAAAAGAGACATAGAGGAGCTCTCTGAGCATGTAGCCCAGGCCGGTATGATCCTGACCTTGAGTAGCATCTTACCCTCACCAAGAATGATGCCACAATATGAAGACAAGATGATCAATTTCAACAATTGGCTTAAATATTGGTGTCATTCAAAGGGGATCCAATGCCTGTCAGCCTGGGATGACATGCTCGACAAGCCACGATGCTTCGCTAGGGACGGCTTGCACCTGTCACCCCTGGGCTTTCAGATGTTGGCAAAGGCTCTTGCTGCCCCCATAGTGCCTTTTTAGGCAAGGCTCAAAAGACAAATCCACCTCCATAGGTATTACAAGGGATAAGAAACTAAGAGTAATGCTACTCAGCGCCAGAAGTCTAAACCTGAAGATGCACGCACTCAAAACTCTCCTTAGCATGGAGAACATCGATATCTGTGCAGTAACAGAAACCTGGTTCAAGGCTCCCGAGAGTACCCCAGCACTACTAGGTTATACCTCATACCATGCTTTTCGGCCCCAAAACTTGGACCGAACCACAAAAGGAGAGGGAGTATCAATATTCGTCAAAGATGCCCACACCTCCAGGTTGGTGGCACAGCACGAAGCATCAGAGACTATCCATGTGCAACTAACAGTGGGTAAAACTGCCTTCCAGTTTATAGCCTGCTACAGACCACCCTCCCAAACCCAGGAACCCCACTCGGCCTTCCTGAGAACACTGGAAAATATGAAGGTCTCTCCAAACACCATTATATTGGGTGACTTCAACTACCCAAACATAGACTGGGAGCATTACTCTAGCTCCAAAACCCTAGCGCAAAGGTTCCTAGAATTTATAAACTCAAATGCTATGGAACAACTTGTTACCACTCCCACAAGAGGGGAAAACATACTGGACCTGATCATCATCAACATGGGGACTCTATGCTCCAGACCAGAAGTGTATCCCTCACTGGTAAGATCAGACCATAAACTAATCTCACTGGATATTCACATCCCGACCCAAGCCCCTGCCCAGAAAACCACAGTGAAAAACTTCTCTAAAGCAAATTTCACACTCCTCAAAACCGAGGTGGAATCCTTCAAAGCCCCCGGGCCTGTGGAAAATACGGCCCAGACTGCAGAATCCTTTATAAACGCATTCTATGAACACCTTCAGGAATGCATGGATCATGCAATCCCAAATAAAACCAAGACCCAATCCTCCAAAGGCAGACGTCCTGTCTGGTAGACCCCAGCCATAAACAAACTATACAATAGAAGGAGGAAGCTACTACATGATAGAGCAAAATCCCAAAAAGGGAAGGCATCTCTGATCAGTATTAGCAAAAAGCTATGGGCACTCATAAAATCGTCTAAGGCCAGCTTCGAGAGAAAAATTGCACAGGACACTAAGGATAATCACAAGGCTTTCTTTAGTTATGTTAGGAACCTGGGTGGGAATTCCCAGATATGCTCAGAATTAGTCCAAAATGACAAAAAATACACCGAACCCACAGACATTGCCAACATCCTAGCTGACAGGTTCAGCGCAAACTTCTCCCCCCCTCCCCACCAAAAGGGCAAATATCTATCCCAGCAGAGTGCTGCCCCCCCTGACATTTCAGATGCTCAGGTAAGAGCCGTCCTCTCCAAAGCAAAAAACACAGCATCAATGGGACCAGACGGTGTCCTGGGCTGCGTCCTACATGAAGTCCAAGAAGAGCTAAACCCAAACATAAAACTACTGTTCAATCTCAACCTTACTACAGGATATGTACCCAAAGAGTGGCATACAGCAACAGTGGTCCCTCTCCACAAAGGTGGTGCCACAACGGATCCTGGAAATTATCGCCCCCATAAGCCTGACTAGCTTGGTCTGCAAAGCTATGGAAAGGATCATCATGGACCTCATAAATAAAGATATTGGGGACCTACAGACACTGGATACTACCCAGTTTGGCTTTGTTAAGGGCAGACCCTGCCTCTTAAACCTGGTCGATTTCTTTGAAACAGTCACCAAGACCATTGACGAGGGGAAGGTGGTCCACACAGCCTACCTGGACCTCGCAAAAGCCTTCGATACAATACTCCACTCTGGCATTATAGATAAGCTCACCAGCTTAAATATAAACCCCTATGTCACTAGATGGGTTGCAAACTGGCTCAAGGACAGAACCCGCATGGTTAGAATTGCTTGAGCCATGTCAGACTCCAAACCAGTTACAAGTGGCATCCCACAAGGCTCAGTCCTGGGACCTCTCTTGTTCGGTATATATTTCTCGGAGGTACAGGCCAACACAGAAGGACTGTGGCTGACCAAGTTCGCAGATGACTGCAAACTGGGCACCATAATCGACTCTCCAGCCGACACAAGCATCCTCCAAAAGGGCCTAGTATAGTCATCCCCTTTGGCAAAAACAAAGTGCCCACAAATTACCACATAGGTGGTAATCCATTAAGTACAGAAGAAGTAATTAGAGTTCTGGGGACCCAAGTTGATAGCAATCTCTCATTTGACAACCACGTGGCCAAACTGGTTAGAAGATCATTTTATATAGCCCACCTAATCATGAAGGGATTCACATCTAGATCAGGGGAGGTCATCGTGCCTCTTTACTCATCCCTCATCAGGCCCATAATTGAGTACAATGCCCCTTTTGGGATGTACCTTACCAGACACCTGCAGCAACTGGAAAGACCCCAAAAGTACCTCACCAAGAGGATCAAAGGGCTCAAACAGATGCCATATGCTGCCCGGTTAAAGAAACTCCAGCTCTACTCAGTGGCATACTGCCTGCTCAGAGGCGATCTGTGCCTGACGTATAAAGCCATGTCCAACCCGGAATTAATGGACATGCTGCACCTCAGAAAATCCAAATCCCATCGAGCTACGCACTAGAGAGACTTGAACCTCAGTACTGAAATAAATAGGACATGCTGGAGGGACAGATTCATAACCCAGAAGCTCCCTTCACTCTGGAATAAAATCCCAGTCCAGGTTAGGCAGAGTCCCTCATTGACTCTTTTCAAGATGAATCTTGATGAGTGAATGGGAGATAGTAGGTTTACCCCGGGTATCACTTCTGTGTCACTGTTAGACAGAGGCACAGTATACTAACCTCGAAAAAGGGCATAGCAAAATTAATTTAAAATGGGTGGCGAAAGCCAAACACACTCTGGCTAGGCTTATAAATGCCCTAGGGCAGATAGCCTAGTATGAACCTATGAACCTACTGTTAAATGGTTCACTAGCTATCTCACTAATAGACAACAATCAGTACGATGCCAGGCTATCTGCTACCGTTAATTACTAATCCAAACTAGGGTGCCTCAAGGCTTGATTCTTAGCCCTTTAGTCCTTATTATTTTCACAAACTTTTTGCATACTTCCTGTTCAGCATCCCCCCTGATACAATAATTGGACAACTGTACCCATATTGAAGATGCAAAAACCAAACGGCTGCAAGTACACTGAGGTGCCCAAAACACACAACAACAGCAAATGTACCCATATTACCTGTTCTAACAGTTTCTCTAACCTCGTCTCTACTATTCAACATTGCTTCCCTTCTGTAGAAAAATGGCTAACTGACAGCCAACTAATTCTAATTCCCAAAAAAACAAAGCTACTACTCTTTTTTTTTTTTTTCAAAAACCCTGTTTAACCTCAAATAAACCATTACCATATCTTCTCTTGACAATACCATCATACAACCTGACCCACATATTAAACTTCTTGATGTTATTATCGATGACCAGTTAAAATTTGATACCCATATTCAACACTACTAAACCAACTAAAAGACCAATCAAAAACTTGGCCTACTCTACAGACATAAAAAATACCTAGCCCCTGACTCTAGGCAGAAACTAACTCAGGCCTTGCTCCTTCCATGTCTACTTTATGCCTCCCCCATCTTTTCACATCTACAATCTACCCTTTTGGCTAAACTCTGTCAATCATACTATAGTGTTGCAAGATTTGCAAGTAACCAACCCTACCACAGCTATCCATGAAAACAACTCCAGTGGCTTGACTTCCCCCAGGACCTGCTTCACTCCCAGCTGCAAATGATTCATACTCTTCTCTTAAAACCCCTTTCCTGTCCTGCTCTGTCCTCACTAATATCACATTATACTCCTCCCAGAACTCTCTGAAGGTCTGACCAGCTCCTTCTGGACACCTGTAAACCAAACAAAAACATTGGTAAACTTCTTTACAAATATAGTATTTCCCATGCATGGAATAAACCCCCCCCTTAACATCCGAATGATTTATAACATAAATCTCTTTAAATACAAACTTAAACCTTTTCTCCTAAATGTCAGTGTGTCACTGCAATGATCCCACTTAAATCCCACCTTACCACCTTTACTACCTCTCACACTTTTAACACCCACCTATTGCAAGTGTCTTATCTCACTGGCATCTATTTCTCTTTTTGTTGATAAAAACATTTCTAACTTTTGTATTGCATGTTATGCACATTATTGTAATGTTTATGTAAACTTCATTCTCAGGCCTGCTGTAAATTTTTAATGTTCTCATGTAAAGCACATTATTGTATTGTTTGCATACAACTTCATTGTCAGATGTTTTTCTTTATGTAACTTTGTAATAACTCTCTAGAGCTTTTCTCTTTGGGTCTCCACTGAAAATGGGCCACTGGCTCAGTTGGACTAACCCAGTTAAAAGTGACAAAAAAAAAAAAAAAAAAAAAAAAAAATATATATATATATATATATATATATATATATATATATATATATATATATATATACATATATAATACTATCTGTTGCAGACTACAGAAAACACGCCAACCCACTACAGAACTGTTTTCCCCCCATCTAATACATCATCATGAGGTGGGGCTGAATGCCATGCAATCGGGATGTAATTGGACAGTTGTTCAGCATACAGTAAACAGAATTATAGAATAAGAAAGCCCACTTTACAAGATGTGGGCTTAACTATAACAAAAGGAAATGACAAAAAAATTGAACTTGATGTTTAATACTTTTACAGCTATTATTCTAGATAATATATATATATATATATTTATCAATCATTTGACTATTAATATAAATTATCAAATCATACGTTAATACTGTAGTTCCTATCATGAGTATTCTCTCTCTCTTTCGGCTTTTCCCGGTTAGGGGTCACCACAGCAGATCACCTTGTCCGCTCATGATTGGCAGTGGAGTATTTATGGTGTTGAGTTGCCAGCCCGGCGCCCAACCTTCCATAGAAGGCACACACACACACTCACACCTAGGGCCAATTTTAGCATGTCCAATCCACTTGCAGCATGTCTTTGGGGATGTGGGACCAGGGCTGGTGTTAGCATTTTGGGGGCCCCCAGCAAATGTCAAGTTGGGGGCCCCCTAGGCACTTCCAGTATAAGTATCATCCTGGCGATGCCACACCTCCTAAGAAACCTTTCAGTTTGTGCTGCAAACTTTTAGGAGTAGTGCGCACAGACAGACCTTAGCTACAAGCTGTTACATTACAACAGGCCTATATACCACACTTTGTTGACCTATCTAACAAAGGGACACTTACAGTTAATAGCTTCATATGTGTGTACTAGGCTAATGGCCCTGGAGCCTATATTAGCCTAGTCCAAGAAGATTCCCTGGCATCATACCGCCCAAAGTTAGTTCCCAGTGCCCTTGTCAAGTAAGGCCACTGAAGTGATCCCTGGGGTGAACTTCCTATTGCCCATCCACTCGTCAAGTTTTCTCTTAAAGAGGACCAGTGAAGTGCTCTGCTTGACATGAATGGGAAGTTTGTTCCAGAGTATGGGAAGTCTCTGGGTTAGGAACCTGTCCCTCCAGCATGTTCTGTTTATTGTGGTAATGAGGTTTAGGTCCATGGAGCATGTAGCATGGAGGGATTTTGATTTCTTTAGGTGTAGCATATCTAGCAGCTCTAGGTCAGACATGGCTTTGTAGGTCAAGCAGAGATCTCCTCTAAGTAGGCAATAAGAGACAATAGCTGGAGTTTTTTGAGTCTGTCCTTATAGGGCATGTGTCTAAGGCCTAAGATCCTCTTAGTGAGGTATTTTTGTGGCCTTTCCAGTTGTTGTAGGTGTCTAGTGAGTACATACCGAATGAGGCATTGTATTCTATAATAGGTCTACTGAGGGATGAGTAGAGAGGGATTATGACCTCTTTCTTCCTGGATGAGAAACCTTTTTTAATGAAATGTGCCACATAGAAGGACATTCTGACTGCAGTGGCAATGTGGTTATCAAAGGAGAGGTTGCTGTCAACCTGTGTCCCCAGGTCTCTTATCACACCTTTGGTGTTTAGTGGACTACCGCCTATGTGGTAGTTCAAGGGAACCGCATTTTTCCCAAAGGGAATAACAATGCACTTTTTGGCATTGAGTTACTGGCATTTAGTTGCAACAGTGATGCATTACAACAACTATATGTACAGGTCTGGACTTAAATGAAGTCATGACTAGGCCTACTGTTTCAACGCCCCCCACACCCTCTAGTCTTCTCCTCTGATCCACTACCCCCTTTTGGACTCCCCATACCATGCACATTACTTTTTTCTTTCTTTTCTCACATTTTGCCTTACTCTCAGCTTTTTCAAGAAGCCATAACTTTCTATATGCTCTGAAGTGCATTTTAAAGTTTTTTTTTTCTTTTTACACAACCTTTTTATCCAATAATGGCATGAACAAAAATTATTAAGGAAAGAAATTCACCGTTGCTGTTCAGTTTTAGTTTTCTTTGCATTCTTTCAGCACTCCTTTCCTGACCAAGACAGCACAGTAATAACCATTTAGGAAATAATTCAATTAAGCTGGTGCCCCCAAAGCCATAGGTTTATACATGTGCCCTGGGATGTATTTTAGAGCATTTTTTCAGCATTTTACTCCAATGGTGGCCTAAACAAAAATCATGAAACAGAAAAGAATTTCAGTCTTTTTTCTTTTAAGGAAGACATAAGTTGTGCCCAAGGCTTAATGTTCAAAGGTGACAAAATAGTAGCTCACAATAAACTAACAAGCCAGTTGTGGGAATACATAGGTCTTATCTGGGAATACTGCCTCCTTTCCTAAGCCCCCACAAAAGACAATCACTGCCTGTACATCCCTTGGGTGTTAGACTAGGATGAAAGCAGAGGTTTAAATTGCCTTAGCCATATATTTCAAGTGACTGCTGATGTATGTATACATAGCATGCTTCCTCATCCCAGCCCTCAGAGTCAGCCCCGTGTATATGTGCCTGATGTGTGATTGTGAGAATGATTTCAGTAATATAATCTAATTTATTGCTCCTAGACAGTATACCACCCCTACACAAGCTATAGTAATCTTTGTTTTACACCTCTGAGGTCTGTGATAAAAGTAAATAAACAATGACCACACTGTCCTCAGCTCAATCTCAAGCTATAATGATTTCATCCGCACACCTCTAAGGTTTGACTGTGATGAAAATTAAAGTTGTAATAACCACACAATCCCCAGATCCCCAGCAGCTTTCTGTACGCACACATTTTAGCAGGGCTGGTTTTAGAATGGCTGTGGTTAAAATCAGAGGCTATTAGCTTTATCCTAAAAGGTTCATACCTCAGCATTGTTCTGGTTAAAAAGCTCAATCAGAAAATTGATAATATTTTTGTCTTCATTTTTCTTCTATCAGCAATAACTTTTGTAGGGGTTCCCACAGAGTCAAGGATGATTAAGGGAGCCCCCAGTATCCATTTATGCAGTCTGTTGAGTGGGGGCCACAGGACTCGAAGAAGACCTAAGTGTCTGAATTTTCTGTGATATATCTTAGGTCTTACTTTTGAAATACAATTATTCGTTAAGTACATTTTTTTACTGATACCCAGAAGAATAATACCTGTATCCTGGCATTATTGGGTGCACGCACATACAAAAATCAGTGATATTTTTTACACACACACACAAGCATAAGCCATAGCAGTCCTAGTTTTGTAGTTACTTCAGCAAATAGCAATATATTGTGCAACACTGGTACTTGCCACACCAGATCAGTGACTGCTGTTTAGCAGTCATCAAATAGCAGCAGAGGTAAGTTATTTACCTCAGTGAGCAGTAATTCATACCTGTCACTATCCCTGATTTCACAGACCTTCCCTGATTTTGTTCATACATTTGCTTTCTCCTTAGCAAAAAGTTTGATTTGCTGGTAAATCATTCAAGATTACAGTCAATCAATCCAGACATCTGAGTTTTATACTTATGGTCCAAAAATATGTGTTGATGCAAAAGGTGTTATTCTACTAACTTTGTTAAGTGCATTAGAGTAATATTTAAAATGTAGTCCTGATTCTGAGCCTTTATTCTATTATTTTGGGATTGTACTGAATTCTTAAGCAAAGGAATTGAGACTTATAATATCTGGTGTTATGCTTGTATTTATAAAACTCTCTAGTGCATACCTTGCTCATGTTCATTATCAGCTTCATCCTAACAGGGATATATCACAGCCCTGTTCAGGTTAAAGAACGTAATTAGTAAATAAATAATTTTTTTTCTTCCTCATTGTTCCCCAACCTGCAGCAGCATTTGTGGGGCCCTCACACAGTCAAGGATGATTAATGCCCCCCCCCCTGCAGCCACAGGTATAACAAGTGGAGAGAATGCCCAACAGCAGAATTTAACTAAGCCCACCGGCATTATGTCAGTGGTAAAATATTTAATAGAATTCTGATGCCTGTTACTTGACAAAGCACTTACTACAACCAGAAATATCTTTGAATTTTAAAGGAGGTATAAATAAGAGTTATCCATGTGGTTTATTAAGTATACAAGAATGCTATACTAGCTTTTGTTGGTTTGACAGACATGTAACAAAATATCAGAATAAGATAACTTGCTGTGGTTGGGGCCCCCCAGGGAACAGGAGGCCCCCAGCGACCGCAGGGTTCGCTGGTGCCTAAAGCCGGCTATGTGTGGGACACAAACATTTTATGAAAACTGTAAATATAGACCCCCCCCCCCCAGACCCTGGGCACACAGATACAATATGCACAGACGGACGGTCCAATACTGCTCAAGCTTACATGTGATCACTGTTTGACATTCTGTGATTACAGTGTTGAGGGTGGGGCAACACCACCACAGACATCCACCCTATACAACCAGGGCTTTCTCATAAGGCCTTATCCACACGTTTGCCACTTCACATACAGGGACTGAGTTAAAAACACAATACAACTTTATCCCCACAATATAGCTCATTAAACTTTTTTCCATTTAATTAGAAGTCTACGTGCACCACCAATTAAAACACAAACAAGTATGTCTTGTAGCATAGCAGCATGGCAGTATCTGAAATGGCATCATTCCAAATAAATCACAGCACAGCCATATAAACAGCATGATTTCATCAAACACGGATGGCACCAGCTAAAGTGCTGTGTTACAAAAGCACCTTCACATTTTTATGCAAAAAAAGTTTTGCTCTTGGGTGAGATTTTAATAGTATTACTACTTTGGCATAAACTACAGTCTGCAGCAGCACAACTACATGATAAAACTACCGCAGACTTAACACCACAACAGTAAGTTTACATATCCGCAATCACTTCCATGATGTGCCCCAAACCCAGCATTGCACATTAACAAAATAATTCAATATGGTTAACAAGACTTACAAATGACAGTTATCAAGGATGAAGGCTTAGTAAAACAGCACTTGAACATGAAACATTCCATCATTATAAAGTACAACTTACAACTAAAAATACTGAGTGTTATATTAACTACTTATTAAAGCTGCCGTTCAACATTTCCGAGGTACAAAATGCCTTAGCACTCTTCAATAATAGTTGAATCCAGAGAAGAGTACAACTTCTTTTTAACAAGTTGAAAACCTGGACTTAATCGGAGTGCATGCCTGAAAGTAGGTGCGAAACATGTTCGAATGAAGAAGAAATCCCTGAGACTGGACCAAGTTCCTATCATGAGTATATTTATTTCATTTATTTATTTATGGACATTTGATTATAACTTAAACCAATAATCCCCTAGGTATAAATTATGTAACATAGTGTTAGCTCCTAAATCCTTTACTGCAGCATTTCAGATGCATTAGATTTTATGACCTTTAAAATCAGTATATATACAGAATTCTAATATTATTTAACAATTTATATTTTCAGGGTTTAGTACATACACATATGCAGTGTAACAGTTTTGCTGCATTTTTTAGTACTGAAGTTAAGAAGTAATATCAGATCAAAATACTTTTTTCCTAACACACATGAACTATCAGCCATGGTATTTACCGATTATTGATTTCTTACACTTAAGATAAACATCTGTTTATAACATATAATGAACACAACATATTCAAAGCTTATAATTCATAAACTAAGCATATTTCTATTATTCAAATATAATCACATTAAATCATTGCAGCAAATCTAGGTAATAATGAGCACTAACACACAGCAACATTATGAAATGATTAGGTCTGTAGTCCTACAGAGGTTGTTTAAAGTAAACTTGTAAAATTGAGTATAACTCATTTCACCCAAAACAAAATTTGTATTTAATCATTTAGTAATACACTTATTGTTGGTTGAACTGTACATAACATGGGAATGTATTACATGTAAAGAAAATATATATATTTTTTCCTTTTAATAGCTACATATCCATATATAATGCTTATTGAAAATGAGACTCATGTAGGTTTGATGTGTAGAATGAAAAGTCATATTTTATATATTAAATAAGTTTCCTGTCTGCGTGAAATAAAAGGAGTGCATGCACCCAAAGAGAAGTAAAATACATCGCCTAAAAGATTTAGTGCCCTTAGCATATTGTACATTTGTTAATGTTACCATCATACCATTGCATTACATCACTTTATTTATTTATTCATATATTTACTGAGAATGTCTGATTGGGCACAAAATCCCCTTTTCAGAGGAGGCCAGAGGAGAAAAGTTCCAAAAACAAAAATTATAAAAACAATACAAGGATTTATATAGAGTAAGATATAAGAATCCACATACTACAAAGTAAATCAGAAAGTTTCATAATTAAACTAAAAATAAAGAACTTAAATAGTCACTTTGGACAATAACTGGTAGGACTAAATTGCCCAGTAAGGTTATATAAGCAGTAACTAGGTAGAAAGAATAAAACTGGAGTTGAGACTAGTAAGATAAAGATAAGGATAAGCAAACGCTAGTAAGATAGTGACTGCAGCAGTGACACAACATATGTAAGTAATAAGAATGTAGATATTGGTAGCATGCATAGGGAAAGATTGTGAAGTTTGGGAAAGGGATAGTTTAGGAAGAATTTTAGAAGTATATACAAATGGTGTGTGATTAGATTAATACTTACAATTCACATGAAGTGTTTAGTTGTCTATTTATAGTAATGAGAAAGTTTATACTTGGATTGATGAGGAAGGCAGGCAGTTGGTTAGGAGATTTACCTGTGAGGGTGGCAGGGGCATATTGAGGATTTGTATAGGTATCACTTTTTTTTTAAAGTTAAAGTTGTGCCTGTTGACAATGAGTCTATTAGTGAGAGGAATGGAGCTCCAGATTTTTGAGATATAATTGGGATAGTGGCCACCAGTGGAATTATTGGACAATTTTTGTTATAAGTAGGTGCCTGTATACAGAATGGAGGGATCTGTTTGAACCATATAATTGTAGAATAGTGTTTAGGGCAGGATAATTGTTCTGTTGGTGAATTAGTTGGTGTACAGGTAGTTAGAAAGTTTTAGACATTTAAGGTGTGGGAGGGCTATGCAGTAGTGGTATGGTTTTTTAAACAAATTTTGCTATCTTATTATTAAATTAGTCCAGTTTACTCATATGTGTGGTCTTCAAGTGAGTGAATATAGGGGAGGTATAGAGGAAAGTGAGGAGTAGATAAGTGAATGCTATTGTTTGCCTGCTACTGTTAGAGAGGAAATGTTTAGCGCTGCTGTCACAAAAGGAAATATTGCCAGCCCAGCTAGTTGGAATTTTGGAAATAAGTATATGTCATTTGTGAATATTAATATGATTTATATAGAAGTGTGACAGAAAGAGACACTGCCGGCCAAGCTATCTGGAATTTTGTAAATAATTATATGTCATCTGTGAATATCAGCATGATTCATATGCTTGTGTTACCAATGTATTAGAGCTGCATGTTATGTGTATATCAAACTGCTGGAACAGATGTGTATGTAAGGTACTGAGCTTAAAGATATAACCACAGTCTACCCTACTGGAAGAGAACAAAAATGTATATACATTATTGTAGCTGTGTAAATGTATATTTTTAATAGTGGAAACTGGAACATAAAAGGTTAACTTGCAAAATCTCAGGAAAATAGTTGAAATTAAATTGTTTTATAACCACATAATAAAAGAGATGGTTTCAATGCAGCAAGGGAACAGGATGCCTGAAACTAGGGAGTCTTCAGCATTGTTTTGTAAGTGTTTTATTGTTTGATGTCTTCCAGCAGTTGCAAACATCTGAAGGCTGTGTATTTTCACAGAGGGTTGCTGAATGCTAGCAGTTTCTAGCAATGGCTGCTGAGCCTGGGAACTGAAGTCAGGTGACAAAAACTGAAGTTATGCTCTAAGTATCCCAGCAATATCTGATATGTTTTGCTGTAAGTAAGTTAACTAGGATACAGTAATTTCTTTTAGATTCAGTAAGGAATATAGTAAAGATTAGTTTAGATGTTTTTCTGTATTAATTTGAGACTGTCCTGCAATGTTGTTTTAAATATTTCCCGTGATTTTGAACTCCAAAGTTACTGTGATGATTTACTGAGTATTTTCTTGTTATTTTATTATTTATTATTAAATATATTTAAACCTATATTTGTGGCTGATATTTGTGAGATATATTTAAGCTCTGTGAGTACTTGCATATTTATTTGGTACCACTGTGCAGGCCAGTCCTCATAGCCTTGCTCTGGGTCAGACTACCATTTGGATTAATAGTAATATTACACAGTAGGATTGGACACCCTTTGTTAAGGGCATTAAAGTAGTTGATAAGGAGTTCTGATGGCAGTCATAACTACCTTATAGTCTGACCAGAAGGGGGCATAGCCAGTAAACCTGTGCCAGCCTTTTTCAGGAGTGTGTGTGTGTGTGTGTGTGTGTGTGTGTGTGTGTGTGTGTAAAACAAATCTCCAAGAGTGTGTATGTCAGCTACTTGGGCAGGGACACGAAGCACTGGTTGGACAGAGAGAGTGTTGGAGGACTTGGCTTGGAACCCTGTCTACGGACTCAACTCTATAGCTGTGCCAGTGGGGAGTCTTGCTGGGAATCTGGTGAAAGAGGCAGAAACCATCCCCAGACTGACTGTGGTCTCTGTGTGCTCTTAACGGAAATTGCACTTTACTGTGTTTGTACTTGTCATCCTCCCAGTGTGTACATCCACCACTATTGCCAGTGGTGAGGATTGAGGCTCCTTGATTACTGGACCAGTGCTGGGGCATCACATATTAATTGGTGGACAGTGGTAGGATATCCACATCACATTTTAATTGGCAGACAGTGGTGGAATATCCACATCACATATTAATTGGCTTGTAAATGTGGGATATCCACATATTAGGATTCAGTGGTGTGTATATTGAATTCCTGTAACCTATAAACAGTGGTCACTAAGAAAGGTGTTTGTACTCTCAATCAGCCACACAATGCCCTGGATCAACTAATCCATTGTCCCACCAGGGTTTCCAATATCCTAGACCTGGTCATTACCAACATGGGAGATAGATGCTCCACACCAGTGGTCACCCCCTCATTGGTCAGGTCTGACCATAAGCAAATCACCCTTGACTTCCACATCCCACCCCCACCACCCACTAAGGAAACCTCCTTAAAAAACTTCTCCAAAGCCAACTTCATGCTACTGAAGTCAGAAGTGACAAACTTCATGCCACCCATACAGACGGGATCTGAAAGTTCGACTGCAGAATCCTACACTAAAGCACTGTACGAGCACATCCACTTGTGCATGAATCGTGCCATCCCAAATAGAACCAAGATGCTCTCCTCCAAAAATAGGAAGCCAATACGGTGGTCCCCTGCTATAAACAAACTATACAACAGAAGGAAGAAACTGTTGCAGAAAAGAGGAAAATCCCAGGATGCAAAAAACTCCCTCACTAGCCTCAGTAAGAAGCTGAGATCCCTCATAATATCCTCAAAAGCTAGTTACAAAAATAAAATTGCCAAAGATTCCAAAGACAACCACAAGGCATTC
Organism: Protopterus annectens; assembly: GCF_019279795.1. NCBI lineage: Eukaryota > Metazoa > Chordata > Ceratodontiformes > Protopteridae > Protopterus > Protopterus annectens. The sequence goes on from NC_056726.1 coordinate 811,409,858, forward strand.
TATAGTTATGTCAAGAATCTAAATGGCAATGCTCAGATCTGTTCTGAGCTTCAACAGAATGGCATTAAATATACTGATCCCAAGGATATTGCCAATATCATGGCAGATCGATTTAGTGCCAACTTCACCCCCTCTCACCCTCTAAAGGGCCCATCTCAATACCAAAAGATTGCCAAATTCCGGTAATCACAGCCACACAGGTAGAAACCGCACTCTCCAAAGCTAAGAATACAGCATCTATGGGACCAGATGATATTCCAGGTTGTGTACTACATGAACTACAAAATGAACTGGCACCTCACCTAAGTGTCATGTTTAATCATAGCCTCACCTCAGGCTTCGTACCCACTGAGTGGTGCACAGCTACAGTTATCCCACTCCACAAGGGGGGATTCACCTTGGATCCCAGGAACTACCGTCCCATCAGTCTGACGAGCCTGATCTGCAAGGGCATGTAACGCATTATCATGGAAGTTATAAACAAAGACATTGGCAAACTTCAAACACTGGACCCCACCCAGTTTGGGTTTGTGAAGGGCCGATCTTGTCTCCTGAATCTGATTGATTTCTTCGAATCAGTCTCCAGAGCTGTGGACGAGGGTAAGGTGGTCCACACAGACTATCTAGACCTCGCCAAGGCTTTCAACACCATCCCCCACTCTGGAATCATAGATAAACTTACTAAGCTGGGCATAAATCCCTACATTACTCGATGGGTTGCCAACTGGCTTACTGACAGAACCCAGACTGTAAAAGTAGCCGACTCCAAATCCAGCTCCAGACAAGTGGAGTACCTCTGGGTTCAGTCCTAGGACCACTCTTTTTGGCATCTACTTCTCTGAAGTACAGGCCAACACTAAGGGACTCTGGCTAACAAAGTTTGAAGATCACTGCAAACTGGGAGCCATTATTGAATTCCTAAATTATGTGAATATTCTACAAAAGGGCCTTACAGAAACAGATGCCTGGTACCAGAGCCATGGGCTCAAGCTTAATGCCAAGAAATGTATAGTTATCCCCTTTGTAAAAAAACATGTACCCATGAATTACCACATAGGTGGCAGTACACTAACCATCGAAAGTGTGATGAGAGACTTAGGGACACAGGTGGACAGTGGTCTCACTTTCGATAACTACATCGCCACAATGGTCAGGAAATCCTTCTATGTGGCAAACCTCATCACTAAGGGCTTTTCATCCAGAAAAAAGGAGGTCATTGTCCCACTGTACTCATCCCTCATTAGACCCATTATAGAGTATAATGCCCCATTTGGTATGTACCTCACAAGACATCTGCAACAGCTGGAAAGGCTACAGAAATACCTCACTAAAAGAATCACAGGCCTAAAGCAGAAGCCATATGCTGATCGTCTAAAAAACTCCAGCTATACTCTGTGGCATATCGTCTACTCAGAGGTGATCTCTGCTTAACATACAAGGCCATGTCAAACCCTGAGCTGTTGGGCATGCTACATTTAAAGAAATCCCAATCTCTCAGAGCCACATCCTCCAGGGATCTAAACCTTGTCATCACAATGATCAAAACATGCTGGAGAGATAGGTTCCTGACCCAGAGACTCCTCATACTCTGGAACAGACTGCCCATACATGTCAAGCAGAGCGCCTCCTTGGCCTTCTTCAAAAGGAACCTTGATGATTGGATGGGAGATAGGAAATTCACCTCAGGGATCATGTCAGTCGCCCTGCTAGACAGGGGTCCAGAGAAGTAAATATTGTGGGAAGAAATATCCAGGGAATTGTTATAGGGCTTGTATAGGCCGTAGGGCGGATAGCCTAGTACCAAACTATGAACCTATGAATCCTATTAACTTCCTTACAGTCACCAATTTCCTTTTTTTCTGTCAAAATGTGCTCTTAAATTTTCTTTTTCTATACTTAATTCTTTTTCCATTCGAATTTTTATTTTAACTATGTTCCACCGGGTTCCCTATTATGTTGTCGAACTTTTAAAAGTTCGAATGCTATATGGTCGAACCCATATGTTTAAACTTTTAAAAGTTCAAACGTGTTAATGGAGATCTCCGTTCAGTGCGGAAAGGGAAGATTTCCCTTTACTGCACTGTAGTGCAGTCTCAGAGTTGGTATATTTAAAGAGTGGGTGGTGTGGAGGGTGCAGAGGGGCCTGCTTACAAATGTTAGGTAGATTTTTTTTTACTGTAGTTTTCAAAATTTTAAAAGTTTGAACATATGTGTTCGACCATATAGCATTTAAACTTTTAAAGTTTCGATAACGTAATATGAACCCATTCTACCATATGCTTTCTGCATCACTAACTTCAGAACCCACATTATCTGAACTTTTTTTTTTACTCTTAGATTTACCTCATCTTTTTTCTGTTTGTCTTCTTTTCTCCTCTCCTCTTCTTCAGGCTTGTCTGAACTACTGCTTCTTCAGTTTCCCTCTGTATTCTCCTTTTTCTTCATGCACATTTACTTCTTTCCCCATTTCACAAATTATTACATTTATAACATTTTTTGTATCATGTCCAACATCTCCTCACAAAAACATTTATTTTCTCACAATATCAATTAAGTGCCTTCTTTCTTGCAAAATAAAAATCTTCTTAGGTTGTCCCCAATGTTTCACAAAACACCTGCTCTGTTCCACATTTGTAATACTTGGTAAATGTATATTTTCATTTAACATTTTTAATATCACTAAATATTCCCAACTACCAGTCCATAACCTTTTGTTGTCATATACTTTAACTAAGTCTATAATAGTATTACAAAACTGTTCTAAACATTTTGAAGTCTTTTTTTAAATGTCTGTGTGAAATTGCACATAAATCTTCTTTTTTGTCTCTCTATTAAGTGCATTAATTACATATGTATTTTACAGGCTAATGTTTTTATATTTCTGATTTTCATTTAGAAATTTCTCAAGTCATTGTCCACTTTCAAAAATAATGTCAAAGAAAGACATTTTTATTTATCAGAATGAAAGCCCTTACCTCAGATGCTGCAATGCCAAATGTGCAATTACATTATCTGGCATATTATACCTGTTCCTTTCTTTCTCGCTCTTCCCTTGAATTCTAACAGTATATCCTCTTTTTTATAAAACTTTGTCATTTATCTCTGTTTCTCTCTCTCTCTCTCATCTTCCTTCCCTTTACTTCTACTGCAGCATGCAACTTTCTCTCTCCATCCTTTCCTTTTTTATTTGTATTGTCTCTTCTCCCAAAATTATCTCTGCTTCTTCCTTCTGAATTTCCAACATATCACCTCAAAAAACATCTCTTCCACTTCCTGTCACACTTTGACTCAACAACTCCTGCAGTATATTATCTCGCAACCCTCCCAGCTGAAGGGTTGTTACAACACATTCTGTGTTTGTTCCCTTTTTTCCATGTGTATGTTTGCAGAGAGTTTGCATTGAAAAACACTTTCAGATCCTTTAGAGTTACATTGCATCCTTCTCCTGTCACCAAATGCATTTCTTCTTTCTCCTCCTCCATGATAGCCTTCACTCACACTCCTAGTCTCCAATGCCCTAGGAATGGGATGTGAGCACATACTTACAAGCTGTACGAGCTTTGAGTATAGAAGTTCTGTGATGCCCTGATTGAATTTCCCCTACAAGTAACAATACTACCTCAGATCTCCTCTGAGAAGAGGTCACTAGTTAGTGAGACTAACCTGTTCAGCAAAGGATAAACAAATAAACAAACAACCAAACAACTAAATAAGTAAATAAATAAGATGGGACATATAATCTTATCCTTCTTATCACTGTGCTCTTTCTTGATTTGAGTAGCATGGTGGGTCAGTGGTTAATGTTTCTGTCTTAGTTCTTGGGTTTCAGGTCTCATGCCTGAACTGCAGTCACTATTTGTGTGAAGTTTGCTTGTCCTTCCCATATCTGTGCAGGTTTTCCTTGGGTACTCTGGTTTCCTCTAATATTCTGAAAACAGGCTGGTTGTTTAGTCACTTAAATTATCATTTTACCCTTGTTTTCTAGCATGAACAATGGCTGTAAAGAGTCTGGGAAGGAACAGTTTCCTTACTTAGTTAAATAAATAAATTAAACTACATCAATTGCCAGCCTGTCGGGTTCATGGGGATCTCTCTTCTCTAGATGAAAAACAGGAGGATTAAATACTTTCAAGAACTTTTCATTGCAGAATGCAGAAATGTGGCATACTATACCTTTCAGGCTTTTCTGGGTCCAAAGGTTCCAGTTTTTTGTTAGAGTGAATTACAGTGAGAGAATTTATGGTGGTTGCAGTTGGGCCACCTTTGCATGAAATAACAAAACACTCTGAGTGCTTCTCATAAATTATGCAAGTCAAAAATAAAATGAAGACTTTATGTTCAAGAAAATTAATGATGTCTGTGGCATAGATGAAAAAAGTCCTGATTTCCACCTTGATGATACAAGTTTGATTAGCAGCTTGGATAAAGAAAGACCTAGTCAGAAGTGGTCAGCAGTGAGAAGCAAATGCTGGCTTGCTCCTCATTCTATGTGGGAAAGACCACTAGGAGACTTAAGGAATGGATAGTGGAGCACAAATCTGATATTAGAAGGAATATAGGCACAAATGCATTGAGTAAGCATATAATGGATAATGGCCCTCAGCATTATTTTAAATTTAGAGTGATAGATATCGTAACTATAGGTGTTAGAGGTGGGGACTTCAACAATATTCTGTAAATAAGAGAATATGAGTGGATTGTAATGTTAAGGGCAGATTATAAACCAGGTATTAACAGTGCGGTTAGTATAAAGCCTATTTTAATAAAATAAAAAAAAAAACAGAAGGAAATTTAATAATATAAAAAATAGAAGGAAATTTAGTAGAGTTGTGTTTTGAGTGAAATTAAGTATAGGATTTTAATATTTTAAGTATTTTATTAGAAGTTCAGGTGGGGAGAGGGAAGAATGTGGATAGGTTACCTGGCTGACATGTGATTTAATGATGCTCCTATTTAAATGTATGTATCACCTATTTTTATAATGCACTGAGGAAGGGTGTTTGACCCAAAAGCTTTGCAGAATAAACTTGATTTTTGTTTTGACGTGGTTTATTTTATCAAATATATTTGACTATACCTGAATTGTAGTATTGACCATTTGCAGTTTATAGTCTTTACTGTGAAGCCAGAGAAGGAGAGGTCACATATCATGCATCTTTTTAGCACTTTAACAGGTATTAGTCTCTCTCTCTCTCTATGTGTGTGTATATATATATATATATATATATATATGTGTGTGTGTGTGTGTGTGTGTGTGTGTGTGTGTGTGTGTGTGTGTGTGCGCGTTTGCATATACTGTCCTTCTACACCTAAAAAGTGCCACAGTTGTTGGCAAAAGCAAAACATGCTTTTTGCCAAATAAATTGGATCATGCAAAGGCAGGGAACACATTTCCTAACAAAAGCAATGCATCAGTGTCAAATTTTACAAGGCTTTATGCATTGTCAGATGCACTCAAGCCAAAGGTGGAGCTGGAATTAACGAAACTGGAAAGCAATGTTGAAGGTACAATGCCATGAATGGACCAATGCAGTAAGTGACATGATGATGAAAGACAAGAGTGATGACGTTCATTTTTATGCAAATGTCAGTGTTATTATTAACCCAGTGATTGGTGCTGTGCAATATCCATTACCATGGAATGAGGACAGTGTTGCTTTCTTAACGGAAAACAAATGCTTAACAAAGTTTGAGAACACAAGCACCACTGATGGAAACAGAATAACTTCCAAACCATTTTTTATTTCTAACATACACAAAGATGTGTTTACTATAATAGTCATATGTTTGGAATGATGTCTGGCAGACATTTGGCAAAATAAGGGTCAAGTAGTGCATGGAATTCCCATTTCATAATATCCTTTTGATGACAGCCTAGTGGGAGGCAAAGGAGATGATGGTTATTTTACACAATGTCTGCCTAGTCCATGACAGACTAAAGGCATATGAACATTTAGCTAACAGACCAGGGTGAGCTTATCAGTAATTACACATTTATTATTTACACACAAAATTGGCAAATCAGAGGCTACACAAGTCACAGGACAAAAACGAGGCTGTGCTGAAGGCACCTGAGCCTCAGAATTTGTAACAACTAGCATCATACTCAGGTCTGGTAAACCACAACCGGAAGTCTTTCCTATTGTTGAATTGCTGCTGGATGAGTCTATCTGGAAAAAGTTAAAAAGATGCATACGGATCTTCTTAGAAACTAAGATAATGAAAACATGAGGGAATGTGGTTAAATGCTTGGATTCTTCCTGCTTTTTGGACTGGCATGTGACAGTTTCCAAATAAACATGTGGCATGTTTTCTAAGAGAACAGATTACGGTGGTTTGGACACGTGCAGAAAAGCAGATGACAATCTGGGTAAGAAGATTTGGGACAGGAGGAAGGCAAGAAGAAATGAAGGCAGCTAGCAAAGAGGAGGATGGATTGTGTGAGAGTAGACCTACTATAGTCAGGCATAAGTGACAAGAAAAGGTAGGAGAGTAGCACTGAACAGAGAGAGATGATGACAGTCGACACAACACCTCGACCCCATGTAAGAAAATTGGGAAAAGGGGAGCTGATGATGGTGTGACGGTTTATGTTTTGAAGCTTGTGCCCTTTTATTACACAAGTCACCAGATAGCATGCAGAGACTCACTGACAGTAATTATGCTGAGACTGACAGATTTTAGTCTTACATAAACTGAGATTGACAGGTTTTAGTCTTACTTAAACTGAGATTGACAGGTTTTAGTCTTACATAAGCTGAGATTGACAGGTTTTAGTCTTACATAAGCTGAGAGTGACAGGTTTTAGTCTTACTTAAACTGAGATTGACAGGTTTTAGTCTTACATAAGCTGAGATTGACAGGTTTTAGTCTTACATAAGGGATAAAAAGTTTAACTACTACCTTTGTGTAAAAAGATTGTTTCACCAGCCTTTAATGTCCAGTTTCAAATTAGGAAAAGGTGCATCTATGATGACTGCAGCATGTATTTTTGCTAATTTTTTCTACGGCCATTATCATATGATATTACCTTCAAAGAAACAAAGTAATACAGCAATGTGGATGGACTGTTACATTTACCATATAAAAAAACATATGAGTGGATGGAGCACCTCAGAAAGACATAGCATGCATTATACTTACGGAGATGAAAATGCATCGTTAATGAATACCAGCAGCCAAAGTGAAACAGAAATTATTCCATGTTAATCAAGATGTATAAGACTCATGAAAGGATGGGCAAGAGGTGAAGTTTCATTATAGTGAGTATTTGCAGTTAGGAAACCTGTTATCTATATGTCAAGCCTGTTATATGGAATCATCATGGTAATGTTTTCTAAGTCGTGCACAACAGTGCTGGGGGATTATACATATGAGGTACTTATGAATAAGAGTATGCAGTCCTTCGATTATCGATTCATATGGTCACAGATACTGACAAATGAACTGAAAAGTCAGGAAATGTTTATAGTGGCTGCTAGACTATATAAAATGCACTGCCGTGGTCACCCATACGAATGGCCCTTAATGTCCTTGCACTGTACCCTCACTGATTTTGCTGGACCTTTCAAAGACTCTACATTCCTAATTGCTGCTGATATACTTTCACTGTAGCCAGAGCTTATCGGATGAGAATTAACAACCTTACAAAAGACTATTGCAACACTACAAACAATATTCTGGACTGTCCAGCCAGAATAAAGTGTTACTAATAATATACCAAATTTTTTCCTGAGAAGATCTTGATACCTTTGTAAAATGAAGCATCATCAAGAATGTCATCTCTGCTCATCATAATCCAACCACAAACTGTTCAGTAGAAAGATTTTTTCAAACATACAAGAAAAGTGTTAAGAGCGTAACCCATTGCAGCACAAGTCAGACAATCTTTCCAGAAGACAGGTTATTTCATGCCGGCCTAATAGACAACAAAAAATCAAAGATTTTAATCACTTTCCCAAATTTTAGCATTTTTTTGTTGCTAAGAAGGCTTGTTTACAGATCCATTTCTGCACAGACTCATCTCACAACAGCAAATTTACTGGATACAGAACCACTGAAAGGTTTGGTAGAAGCTTTTGGAAGTAGGAAAACAGAAATGCAGACCAAAGCGAACACTTACGCAGCAACAGCAATATTGTTCCTAAATAACAACTTGGAGTACCAACTGAACTTATTGAAACTTGATGTGCAAAGAAATTGAAACAGAGCCCTAAGTGACGAATAATCCAGCATTATTTTAAACGTACCTATGATTAATACCGAAGTCAAAGTGCACAACAATAACATAAGTTACTAACATAAACAAACAATGATCACAATACACTTTAAAAATGAATTGCTAACATGTATTAGCCATCATTAAATAGTTTATAGTTGTTTGCAAAAGGCCAGCTTTTTAGTGAAATCAAGGCCAGCTTTTTAGTGAAATCTCTCAGCCACAAAGGAAGAGAATATTCTATAAAGAAGAGGCTGCAAGAGAAGACCCTCAAAGTTTAACAGACACTAAATGAGCCCTTGACATTCCTGGCAGCTCTGCAGTGGTGGAGTGAAGGATTGCAGGAAGGTGGTAGGATCTAACCAAAGCTTGAAGATATGTAGAACTGGGGTCATGTATGACAGTAAACCAATACCATTGCCTCAGAGGTGATTCAGACTTCAGCTGGAAACCATTGCAAAGAAGAAGAACATACATTATATGAGGAAAAAGTGGAGGCTTAGCTGCTGTATTCTGAACTGGCTGTAACTATTGCACATCTCCCAGATGCAATCCCAGATAAAGAACATTGCAGTAATCACATTATTTTGTGATGAATGCATGCCCAACAATATTATGATCATCAGTGGATAGCAGGTGCCTAATCCCTGATATGTTCTTCAGATGAAAAAAAATAGAATTAGTTGTGGCAGGTATCCGATCTTTAAGTTAAAGCTCATAGTATAGTAAAACCCCAAGGTCAGCTATCCTTTCCCCACTAGGTAGTGTCTCTCCACCAAGCAAAATGCAGAACTCATTATGAGTAATGGTTAACAACAAAAAAAATATCCTTGTTTCCCGTCTTTCCTGACCTAGAGTAGTCCAAATACAGGCTTTGCTGTATTCTGGACTTTTGGAAAGTTCCTGTGTTGCCCATTTCCTTTCTTGGATAAAGGGGAGGCTTCTTTGTTCACCAGTGGCAGTGGGGAGCTTAGAGCAGCCTATGTATCCCTGGAGGAGTGTTCCCAGCACAAGAATCTTACATGAAAAAAATAAAAATAAAAAAATAAAATAAGAATCTGATAGTCTATTGACCGTTTTGGGCCAATTTGTAGCTCTTTCAAGTCCCCCTGTATAAAACTCGCTTTGGCGCGGCTTTGCGCAATTTTGCTCATAGCGCAGCATTAGGCAGCTCCGCTTAATTGGGTTTAAACCATTCTCGGCTCCACAAAGTCTGCTCTTCACTTTTTCCCTTAGAACTGATCTATTTCTCATAATAAACACCCTATTCCTACTCTAAAGCCTGGCACTTGCTCACTAAAGCAATTATATAAGTCAGCACTAAAAAATTAAAAGCACTACACCCTCACAAACTCCCCTTGAGTACCTTGTTCCCCATTGGCTCTTTTTTTCAATTATAAAGGAATTCCCAATACTATTCTAGCATGTCCAAAGGTCAGTTGTCAATCTCCTCTCCGGTTCAGCTCGTGAATCTGGGAATCTTGAGGCAATGTTACAACTGCCTCATGTACACAGACAACCCTCTCCTCCTCCCAACAAATTCCAACACATGTGAGAGATGCAACCATATAGCCAAACTGGAGGCTAAGCTGTCTCAACTCAGTACTGGCGTAACCAGTCAGGAGGAGAAGGAAACCACACTCACTACAATTCAAGTCTCACATAGACCTACCACGACAGCAAACCAAACACATAAACACACAAAAACATACTCGGAGGCTCTAAATAAAAATCTGCCTAAGCAGCAGAGACCTCCAAAGCAGACACCCAACAACCGCTACCCCAAAACAAAACACGTGCAACACATAGCTCACAAAGCAAGTGTGCCGAACAATCACAGCACTTAAGGCTAAACAACACACCAGATACACTTGTAATAGGTGACTCTATTGTCAGGCACACTGACGTCCCGCTCACCAGGCTGAACAAGGAGAAGGTCACGGTGAGCTGCTTGTCGGGCGCTAGGATCCGTCACATAACACAAGCACTCAGGTCACTCCAAGGCAAGTACAAATATGACTCAGTCATTGTCCATGCTGGTGTGAATGACCTGAGACGTACTTCCCTGGACTACATGAAAAAAGACATAGAGGAGCTCTCTGAGCATGTAGCACAGGCTGGTATGACCCTGACCTTGAGTAGCATCTTACCCTCACCAAGAATGATGCCACAATATGAAGACAAGATGATCAATTTCAACAATTGGCTTAAGTATTGGTGTCATTCAAAGGGGATCCAATGCCTGTCAGCCTGGGATGACATGCTCGACAAGCCACGATGCTTCGCTAGGGATGGCTTGCACCTGTCACCCCTGGGCTTTCAGATATTGGCAAAGGCTCTTGCTACCCCCATAGTGCCTTTTTTAGGCATGGCTCAAAAGACAAACCCACCTCCATAGGTATCACAAGGGATAAGAAACTAAGAGTAATGCTACTCAATGCCAGAAGTCAAAACCTCAAGATGCACACACTCAAAACTCTCCTTAGCATGGAAAACATCGATATCTGTGCAGTAACAGAAACCTGGTTCAAGGCTCCCGAGAGCACCCCAGCACTACCAGGTTATACCTCATACCATGCTTTTTGGCCCCAAAACTTGGACCGAACCACAAAAGGAGGGGGAGTATCAATATTCGTCAAAGATACCCACACCTCCAGGTTGGTGGCACAGCACAAAGCATCAGAGACTATCCATGTGCAACTAACAGTGGGTAAAACTGCCTTCCAGTTTATAGCCTGCTACAGACCACCCTCCCAAACCCAGGAACCCCACTCAGCCTTCCTGAGAACACTGGAAAATATGAAGATCTCTCCAAATACCATTATATTGGGTGACTTCAACTACCAAAACATAGACTGGGAGCATTACTCTAGCTCCAACACCCTAGCCCAAAGGTTCCTAGAATTTATAAACTCAAATGCTATGGAACAACTTGTTACCACTCCCACAAGAGGGGAAAACATACTGGACCTGATCATCACCAACATGGGGACTCTATGCTCCAGACCAGAAGTGTATCCCTCACTGGTAAGATCAGACCATAAACTAATCTCACTGGATATTCACATCCCGACCCCACCCCCTGCCCAGAAAACCACAGTGAAAAACTACTCTAAAGCAAATTTCACACTCCTCAAAACTGAGGTGGAATCCTTCAAAGCCCCCGGGCATGTGGAAAATACGGCCCAGACCGCAGAATCCTTTATAAACGCATTCTATGAACACCTTCAGGAATGCATGGATCATGCAATCCCAAATAAAACCAAGACCCAATCCTCCAAAGGCAGGCGTCCTGTCTGGTGGACCCCAGCCATAAACAAACTATACAATAGAAGGAGGAAGCTACTACATGATAGAGCAAAATCCCAAAAAGGGAAGGCATCTCTGATCAGTATTAGCAAAAAACTATGGGCACTCACAAAATCGTCTAAGGCCAGCTTCGAGAGAAAAATTGCACAGGACACTAAGGATAATCACAAGGCTTTCTTTAGTTATGTTAGGAACCTGGGTGGGAATTCCCAGATATGCTCAGAATTAGTCCAAAATGACAAAAAATACACCGAACCCACAGACATTGCCAACATCCTATCTGACAGGTTCAGTGCAAACTTCATCCCCCCCCTCCCCACCAAAAGGGCAAATATCTATCCCAGCAGAGTGCTGCCCCCCTGACATCTCAGATGCTCAGGTAAGAGCTGCCCTCTCCAAAGCAAAAAACACAGCATCAATGGGACCAGACGGTGTCCCGGGCTGCGTCCTACATGAACTCCAAGAAGAGCTAAACCCAAACATAAAACTACTGTTCAATCTTAGCCTTACTACAGGATATGTACCCAAAGAGAGGCGTACAGCAACAGTGGTCCCTCTCCACAAAGGTGGTGCCTCAATGGATCCTGGAAACTATCGCCTCATAAGCCTGACTAGCTTGGTCTGCAAAGCTATGGAAAGGATCATCATGGACCTCATAAATAAAGATATTGGGGACCTACAGACACTGGATCCTACCCAGTTCATCTTTGTTAAGGGCAGATCCTGCCTCTTAAACCTGGTCGATTTCTTTGAAATAGTTACCAAGGCCACTGACGAGGGGAAGGTGGTCCACACAGCCTACCTGGACCTCACAAAAGCCTTCAATACAATACCCCACTCGGGCATTATAGATAAGCTCACCAGCTTAAATATAAACCCCTATGTCACTAGATGGGTTGCAAACTGGCTCAAGGACAGAACCCACATGGTTAGAATTGCTGGAACCATGTTAGACTCCAAACCAGTTACAAGTGGCATCCCACAAGGCTCAGTCCTGGGACCTCTCTTGTTCGGTATATATTTCTCGGAGGTACAGGCCAACACGGAAGGACTGTGGTTGACCAAGTTCGCAGATGACTGCAAACTAGGCGCCATAATCGACTCTCCGGCCGACACAAGCATCCTACAAAAGGGCCTCATAGAAACAGACAACTAGTGCCAGAGCCATGGCCTCAAGCTAAACGCCAAAAAGTGTATAGTCATCTCCTTTGGCAAAAACAAAGTGCCCACAAATTACCACATAGGTGGTAATCCATTAAGTACGGAAGAAGTAATTAGGGACCTGGGGACCCAAGTTGATAGCAATCTCTCATTTGAAAACCACGTGGCCAAAGTGGTTAGAAAAGCATTTTATATAGCCCACCTAATCATGAAGGGATTCACATCTAGATCAGGGGAGGTCATCGTGCCTTTTTACTCATCCCTCATCAGGCCCATAACTGAGTACAATGCCCCTTTTGGGATGTACCTTACCAGACACCTGCAGCAACTGGAAAGACCCCAAAAGTACCTCACCAAGAGGATCAAAGGGCTCAAACAGATGCCATATGCTGCCTGGTTAAAGAAACTCCAGCTCTACTCAGTGGCATACCACCTGCTCAGAGGCGATCTGTGCCTGACGTATAAAGCCATGTCCAACCCGGAATTAATGGACATGCTGCACCTCAGAAAATCCAAATCCCATCGAGCTACACCCTCGAGAGACTTAAACCTCAGCACTGAAATAAATAGGACATGCTGGAGGGACAGATTCATAACCCAGAGACTCCCTTCACTCTGGAATAAAATCCCAGTCCAGGTTAGGCAGAGTCCTTCATTGACTCTCTTCAACAGGAATCTTGATGAGTGGATGGGAGATCATAGGTTTACCCCGGGTATCACTTCTGTGTCACTGTTAGACAGTGGCACAGTATACTAACCACGAAAAAGGGCATAGCAAAATTCATTTAAAATGGGTGACGAAAGCCAAACACACTCTGGCTAGGCTTATAAATGCCCTAGGGCAGATAGCCTAGTATGAACCTATGAACCTATTCTGTTAGCACTACATCTTTTTCACTTTAAATGACAGCTACACTATTAGTACAACTTTTAATTTTCCGAGTGTGTATTTTCCTTCATACAATAATTGCCAGACTTCCACATATTAAAAA